>NW_027667542.1:0-231000 GCF_963924665.1 Micromys minutus
ATTTTGGAGCAAAATTGCAGAAATTCCCATAACTGTGGGGCAAAAATGCAGAAATTGCCTATATGTTGGGGCAAAAAGACAGAAATTCTCCTTATTTTGGGGCAAAACCTAGAAATTCCAATTTTGGGGGCAAAATTCCAGAAATTTCTCTTATTTTGGGCCAAAATTGCAGAAATTTCACTTATTTTGGGGCAAAATTGCAGAAATTTCACGTATTTCAGGGTAATAAGTCAGAAATTTTTCTTATTTTGGGGCAAAAAAGACAAGAATTTTCTTTGTTTTGGGGGAAAAAGACAGAAATTCCACTGATTTAGAGGCAAAAACCAGAAATTCCCCTTATTTTGATCAAAAATGAAGAAATTTCCCTTTTTTATGGCAAAAAGGTATTCATTCTTCTTATTTTCGGGCAAAAAGGCAAAAATTTCCCGTATTTTGGTGCAACATTGCAGAAATTTGCCTAATTGTGGGGCAAAAAGGCAGAAATTCCCTATATGTTGGGGCAAAATACAGAAATTCTCCTCATTTTGGGGCAAAACTCAGAAATTTCAATTATTTTGGGGCAAAATTGCAGAAATTTTCCTTATTTTGGGGCAAAATTGCAGAAATTTCACTTATTTTGGGGCAAAATTGCAGAAATTCCACTTATTTCAGGGAAAAAAGGCAGAAATTTTCCTTATTTTGGGGCATAAATTGAAATTCCTAATATTTTGTGGCAAAAATGCAGAAATTCCCCTTATTTTGAGGTTAAAAGGCTGAAATTCCCCTTATTTGGGGGCAAAAAGTCAGAAATTTCCCATATTTTGGGACAAAATTGCAGAAATTTCACTTACTTCAGGGTAATAAGTCAGAATTTCTTCTTATTTTGGGGCAAAAAAGACAGAAATTCCCTTTGTTTTGGGGGAAAAAGACAGAAATTCCACTTATTTAGAGGCAAAAAAGCAGAAATTCCCCTTATTTTGGAGCAAAAATAAAGAAATTTCCTTTTTTGATGGCAAAAAGGTATGCATTCTTCTTATTTTGGGGCAAAAATGCAGAAATTCCCCGTATTTTGGAGCAAAATAGAAGAAATTCCCCTTATTGTGTGGCAAAAAGGCAGAAATTCCCTATATGTTGGGGCAAAAATACAGAAATTCTCCTTATTTGGGGGCAAAATTCATAAATTCCACATATTTTGGGGCAAAATTCCAGAAATTTCCTTTATTTTGGGACAAAATTGCAGAAATTTCACTTATTTTGGGGCAAAATTGCAGAAATTTCACTTATTTCAGGGAAAAAAGGCAGAAATTCCGCTTATTTTGAGGTAAAAAGCCTGAAATTCCCCTTAATTGGGGGCAAAAGGCAGAAATTTCCCTTATTTTGAGGCAAAATTGCAGAAATTTCACTTATGTCAGGGTAATAAGTGAGAAATTTTCCTTATTTTGGGGCAAAAAAGACAAAAATTTCTTTTGTTTTGGAGGAAAAAGACAGAAATTCCACTTATTTAGAGGCAAAATTCCAGAAATTCCCCTTTTTGGAGCAAAAATGAAGAAATTTCCTTTTTTATGGCAAAAAGGTATGCATTCTTCTTATTTTCGGGCAAGAAGGCAGAAATTCTTCGTATTTTGGAGCAAAATTGCAGAAATTTCCCTAATTGTTGGGCAAAAAGGCAGAAATTCTCTATATGTTGGGACAAAAAGACAGAAATTCTCTTTATTTCGGGGCAAAACTCAGAAATTCCACTTATTTGGGGCAAAATTCCAGAAATTTCCCTTATTTTGATGCAAAATTGCAGAAATTTCACTTATTTTGAGGCAAAATTGCAGAAATTTCACCTATTTCAGGGAAAAAAAGCAGAAATTTTCTTATTTAGGGGCAAAAAGGCAGAAATTCTTAATATTTTGTGGCAAAAATGCAGAAATTCTTCTTATTTTGAGGTAAAAAAACTGAAATTCTCCTTATTTAGGGGCAAAAATGCAGAAATTCCCCTTATTTTGTGGTAAAAAGGGTGAATTTCTTTTTATTTGGGGGCAAAAAGGCAGAAATTTCCCTTATTTTGGGGCAAAATTGCAGAAATTCCACTTACTTCAGGGTAATAAGTCAGTATTTTTTTTTATTTTGGGGCAAAAAAGACAGAAATTCCCTTTGTTTTGGAAGAAAAAGACAGAAATTCCACTTATTTAGAGGCAAAAAAGCAGAAATTCCTTTTATTTTGGAGCAAAAATGAAGAAATTTTCCATTTTTATGGCAAAAAGGTATGCATTCTTCTTATTTTCGGGCAAAAAGGCAGAAATTTTCCGTATTATGGAGCAAAATTGCAGAAATTCCCCTAATTGTGGGGCAAAAAGTCAGAAATTCTCTATATGTTGGGGCAAAAAGACAGAAATTCTCCTTATTTTGGGGCAAAACTCAGAAATTCCACTTATTTTGGGGCAAAATTCCAGAAATTTCCCATATTTTGGGGCAAAATTGCAGAAATTTCACATACTTCAGTGTAATAAGTCAGAATTTTTTCTTATTTTGGTGCAAAAGAGACAGAAATTCCCTTTGTTTTGGGGGAAAAAGACAGAAATTCCACTTATTTAGAGGCAAAAAAGCAGAAATTCGCCTTAGTTTGGAGCAAAAATGAAGAAATTTCCCTTTTTTATGGCAAAAAGTTATGCATTCTTCTATTTTCGGGCACAAAGGCAGAAATTCCCCGTATTTTTGAGCAAAATTGCAGAAATTTTCCTAATAGCGGGGCAAAAGGCAGAAATTGCCTATATGTTGGGGTAAAAATACAGAAATTCTCCTTATTTTGGGGCAAAACTCAGAAATTCAACTTATTTTGGGGCAAAATTCCAGAAATTTCCCCTATTTGGGGCAAAATTGTAGAAGTTTCACTTATTTTGTGGCAAAATTGCAGAAATTTCACTTATTTCAGGGAAAAAAAGCAGAAATTTTCTTATTATGGTGTAAAAAGGAAGAAATTCCTAATATTTTGTGGCAAAAATGCAGAAATTCCCCTTATTTTGAGGTAAAAAGGCTGAAATTCCTCTTATTTGGGGGCAAAAATGCAGAAATTCCCCTTATTTTGAGGTAAAAAGGCTGAAATTCCCCTTATTTAAGAACAAAAAGGCAGAAATTTCCCTTATTTTGGGGCAAAATTGCAGAAATTTTACTTACTTCAGGGTAATAAGTCAGAAATTTTTCTTATTTTGGGGCAAAAAAGACAAAAATTTCATTTGTTTTTGGAGAAAATACAGAAATTCAACTTATTTAGAGGCCAAAATGCAGAAATTCCCCTTAGTTTGGAGCAAAAATGAAGAAATTTTCCTATTTTATGGCAAAAAGGTATGCATTCTTCTTATTTTCGGGCAAAAAGGAAGAAATTCCCCGTATTTTGGAGCAAAATTGCAGAAATTCCCCTAATTGTGGGGCAAAAAGGCAGAAATTGCCTATATGTTGGGGCAAAAAGACAAAAATTCTCCTTATTTTGGGGCAAAACTCAGAAATTCCACTTATTTTGGGGCAAAATTCCAGAAATTTCCCTAATTTTGGGGCAAAATTGGAGAAATTTCACTTATTTTGGGGCAAAATTGCAGAAATTTCACATATTCCAGGGAAAAAAAGCAGAAATTTTCTTACTTTGGGGCAAAAATGCAGAAATTCCTAATATTTTCTGGCAAAAATGCATAAATTCCCCTTATTTTGAGGTAAAAATGCTGAAATTCCCCTTATTTGGGAAGAAAAAGGCAGAAATTTTTGTTATTTTCGGGCAAAATTGCAGAAATTTCACTTACTTATGGGTAATAAGTCAGAATTTTTCCTTATTTTGTGGCAAAAAAGACAGAAATTTCCTTTGTTTTGGGGGAAAAAGACAGAAATTCCACTTATTTAGAGGCAAAAAAGCAAAAATTCCCCTTATTTTGGAGCAAAAATGAAGAAATTTCCCTTTTTTATGGCAAAAAGGTATGCATTCTTCTTATTTTCGGGCAAAAAGGCAAAAATTCCCCGTATTTTGGAGCAAAATTGGAGAAATTCCCTTAATTGTGGGGCAAAAAGGCAGAAATTCCCTTTAGTTAGGGCAAAAAGACAGTAATTCTGCTCATTTTGGGGCAAAACTCAGAAATTCCACTTAATTTGGGGCAAAATTCCTGAAATTTCCCTTATTTTGGGGCAATATTGCAGAAATTTCACTTATTTTGGGGCAAAATTGGAGAAATTTCACTTATTTTGGGGCAAAATTGCAGAAATTTCACTTATTTCAGAGAATAAAGGCAGAAATTTTCCTTATTTTGGGGCAAAAGAGCAGAAATTCCTAATATTTTGTGGCAAAAATGTAGAAATTCCCTTTATTTTGAGGTAAAAAGACTAAAATTCCTCTGATTTGGGGGCAAAAATAAAGAAATTTCCATTATTTTGGGGAAAAATTGCAGAAATTTTACTTACTTCAGGGTAATAAGTCAGAATTTTTCCTTATTTTGGGGCAAAAAAGACAAAAATTTCATTTGTTTTTGGGCAAAATACAGAAATTCCACTTATTTTGGGGCCAAAATGCAGAAATTCCCCTTAGTTTGG
Organism: Micromys minutus; assembly: GCF_963924665.1. NCBI lineage: Eukaryota > Metazoa > Chordata > Mammalia > Rodentia > Muridae > Micromys > Micromys minutus. The sequence continues at coordinate 4,537 of NW_027667542.1, forward strand.
AGCAAAAATGAAGAAATTTTCCTATTTTATGGCAAAAAGGTATGCATTCTTCTTATTTTCGGGCAAAAAGGAAGAAATTCCCCGTATTTTAAAGCAAAATTGCAGAAATTCCCCTAATTTTGGGGCAAAAAGGCAGAAATTGCCTATATGTTGGTGCAAAAAGACAAAAATTCTCCTTATTTTGGGGCAAAACTCAGAAATTCCACTTATTTTGGGGCAAAATTCCAGAAATTTCCCTTATTTTGGGGCAAAATTGCAGAAATTTCACTTATTTTGGGGCAAAATTGTAGAAATTTCACTTATTTCAGGGAAAAAAAGCAGAAATTTTCTTACTTTGAGGCAAAAATGCAGAAATTACTAATATTTTCTGGCAAAAATGCATAAATTCCCCTTATTTTGAGGTAAAAATGCTGAAATTCCCCTTATTTGGGAAGAAAAAGGCAGAAATTTTTGTTATTTTGGGGCAAAATTGCAGAAATTTCACTTACTTCAGGGTAATAAGTCAGAATTTTTCCGTATTTTGTGGCAAAAAAGACAGAAATTCCCTTTGTTTTGGGGGAAAAAGACAGAAATTCCACTTATTTAGAGGCAAAAAAGCAGAAATTACCCTTATTTTGGAGCAAAAATGAAGAAATTTCCCTTTTTTATGGCAAAAAGGTATGCATTCTTTTTATTTTCGGGCAAAAAGGCAGAAATTCCCCGTATTTTGGAGCAAAATTGGAGAAATTCCCTTAATTGTGGGGCAAAAAGGCAGAAATACCCTTTAGTTAGGGCAAAAAGACAGTAATTCTGCTTATTTTGGGGCAAAACTCAGAAATTCCACTTATTTTGGGGCAAAATTCCTGAAATTTCCCTTATTTTGGGGCAATATTTCAGAAATTTCACTTATTTTTGGACAAAATTGGAGAAATTTCACTTATTTTGGGGCAAAATTGCAGAAATTTCACTTATTTCAGAGAAAAAAGGCAGAAATTTTCCTTATTTTGGGGCAAAAGAGCAAAAATTCCTAATATTTTGTGGCAAAAATGCAGAAATTCCCTTTATTTTGAGGTAAAAAGGCTGAAATTCACCTGATTTGGGGGCAAAAATGCAGAAATTCCCTGTATTTTGGAGTTAAATTGCAGAAATTTCCCTAATTGTGGGGCAAAAAGGCAGAAATTCTCTATATGTTGGCGAAAAAGACAGAAATTCTCCTTATTTTGGGGCAAAACTCAGAAATTCCATTTATTTTGGGGCAAAATTCTAGAAATTTCGCTTATTTTGGGGCAAAATTGAAGAAATTTCACTTATCTTAAGGCAAGATTGCAGAAATTTTACTTATTTTGGGGCAAAATTTTAGAAATTTCACTTATTTCAAAGAAAAAAGGCAGAAATTTTCCTTATTTTGGGGCAAAAGAGCAGAAATTCCTAATATTTTGTGGCAAAAATGCAGAAATTCCCTTTATTTTGAGGTAAAAAGGCTGAAATTCCCCTGATTTGGGGGCAAAAAGGCTGAGATTTCCCTTATTTTGGGGAAATATTGCAGAAATTTTACTTACTTCATGGTAATAAGTCAGAATTTTTCCTTATTTTGGGGCAAAAAAGACAAAAATTTCATTTGTTTTTGGGGAAAATACAGAAATTCCACTTATTTAGAGGCCAAAATGCAGAAATTCCCCTTAGTTTGGAGGAAAAATGAAGAAATTTTCCTATTTTATGGCAAAAAGTTATGCATTCTTCTTATTTTCGGGAAAAAAGGAAGAAATTCCCCGTATTTTGGAGCAAAATTGCAGAAATTCCCCTAATTGTGGGGCAAAAAGGCAGAAATTGCCTATATGTTGGGGCAAAAAGACAAAAATTCTCCTTATTTTGGGGCAAAACTCAGAAATTCCACTTATTTTGGGGCAAAATTCCAGAAATTTCCCTTATTTTGGGGCAAAATTGCAGAAATTTCACTTATTTTGGGGCAAAATTGTAGAAATTTCACTTATTTCAGGGTAAAAAAGCAGAAATTTTCTTACTTTGGGGCAAAAATGCAGAAATTCCTAATATTTTGTGGCAAAAATGCATAAATTCCCCTTATTTTCAGGGAAAAATGCTGAAATTCCCCTTATTTGGGAAGAAAAAGGCAGAAATTTTTGTTATTTTGCGGCAAAATTGCAGAAATTTCACTTACTTCAGGGTAATAAGTCAGAATTTTTCCTTATTTTGTGGCAAAAAAGACAGAAATTCCCTTTGTTATGGGGGGAGGAAAAGACAGAAATTCTACTTATTTAGAGGTAAAAAAGCAAAAATTCCCCTTATTTTGGAGCAAAAATGAAGAAATATCCCTTTTTTATGGCAAAAAGGTATGCATTCTTCTTATTTTCAGTCAAAAAGGCAGAAATTCCCCGTATTTTTGAGCAAAATTGCAGAAATTCACCTAATTGTGGGGCAAAAAGGCAGAAATTGCCTATATGTTGGGGCAAAAAGACAAAAATTCTCCTTATTTTGGGGCAAAACTCAGAAATTCCACTTATTTTGGGGCAAAATTCCAGAAATTTGCCTTATTTTGGGGCAAAATTGCAGAAATTTCACTTATTTTGGGGCAAAATTGCAGAAATTTCACTTATTTCAGGGTAAAAAAGCAGAAATTTTCTTACTTTGGGGCAAAAATGCAGAAATTCCTAATATTTTGTGGCAAAAATGCATAAATTCCCCTTATTTTCAGGTAAAAATGCTGAAATTCCCCTTATTTGGGAAGAAAAAGGCAGAAATTTTTGTTATTTTGGGGCAAAATTGCAGAAATTTCACTTACTTCAGGGTAATAAGTCAGAATTTTTCCTTATTTTGGGGCAAAAAAGACAGAAATTCCCTTTGTTTTGGGGGAAAAAGACAGAAATTCCACTTATTTTGAGGCAAAAAAGCAGAAATTCCCCTTATTTTGGAGCAAAAATGAAGAAATTTCCCTTTTTTGTGGCAAAAAGGTATGCATTCTTCTTATTTTCGGGCAAAAAGGCAGAAATTCCCCGTATTTTGGAGCAAAATTGCAGAAATTCCCTTAATTGTGGGGCAAAAAGGTAGAAATTCCCTTTAGTTAGGGCAAAAACAGTAATTCTCCTTATTTTTGGCAAAACTCAGAAATTCTTCTTATTTTGGGGCAAAATTCCTGAAATTTCCCTTATTTTGGGGCAATATTGCAGAAATTTCACTTATTTTGGCTCAAAATGCAGAAATTTCACTTATTTCAGGGAAAAAAGGCAGAAATTTTCCTTATTTTGGGGCTAAAAGGCAGAAATTCCTAATATTTTGTGGCAAAAATGCAGAAATTCCCCGTATTTTGAGGTAAAAAGGCAAAATTCCCCTTATTTGGGGGCAAAAAGGCAGAAATTTTTGTTATTTTGGGGCAAAATTGCAGAAATTTCACTTACTTCAGGGTAATAAATCAGAATTTTTCCTTATTTTGGGGCAAAAAAGACAGAAATTCCCTTTGTTATGGGGGGAGGAAAAGACAGAAATTCTACTTATTTAGAGGTAAAAAAGCAGAAATTCCCCTTATTTTGGAGCAAAAATGAAGAAATATCCCTTTTTTATGGCAAAAAGGTATGCATTCTTCTTATTTTCAGGCAAAAAGGCAGAAATTCCCCGTATTTTTGAGCAAAATTGCAGAAATTCACCTAATTGTGGGGCAAAAAGGCAGAAATTGCCTATATGTTAGGGCAAAAAGACAAAAATTCTCCTTATTTTGGGGCAAAACTCAGAAATTCTTTTTATTTTGGGGAAAAATTCCAAAAAATTCCCTTATTTTTGGGCAAAATTGCAGAAATTTCACTTATGTTGGGGCACAAAGGCAGAAATTCCTAATATTTTGTGGCAAAAATGCAGAAATTCCCCTTATTTTGAGGTAAAAAGGCTGAAATTCCACTTATTTGGGGGCAAAAGTCAGAAATTTCCCTTATTTTGGGGCAAAATTTCAGAAATTTCACTCATTTCAGGGTAATAAGTCAGAAATTTTCCTTATTTTGGGGCAAAAAGGACAGAATTTTCCTTTTTTGGGGGGGGAAAAAGACAGAAATTCCACTTATTTAGAGGCAAAAAAGCAGAAAGTCCCCTTATTTTGGAGCAAAAATGAAGAAATTTCCATTTATTATGGCAAAAAGGTATGCATTCTTCTTATTTTCAGGCAAAACGGCAGAAATTCTCCGTATTTTGCAGCAAAATTGAAGAGATTTCTCTAATTGTGGGGCAAAAATGCAGAAATTCTATATATGTTGGAGCAAAAAGACAGAAATTCTTTTTATTTTCGGGCAAAACTCAGAAATTCCACTTATTTTGGGGCAAAATTTCAGAAATTTCCCTTATTTTGGGGCAAAATTGCAGAAATTTCATTATTTTGGGGCAAAATTGCAGAAATTTCACTTATTTCAAGGAAAAAATGCAGAATTTTTTTTTTTATTTTGGTACAAAAAGGCAGAAATTCCTAATATTTTGTGGCAAAAATGCAGAAATTCCCCTTATTTTGAGGTAAAAAGGCTGAAATTCCCCTTATTTGGGGGCAAAAAGGCAAAAATTTCCTTTATTTTGGGGAAAAATTGCATAAATTTCACTTATTTCAGGGTAATAATTCAGAAATTTTCCTTATTTTTGGGCAAAAAAGACAGGAATTCCCTTTGTTTTGGGGCAAAAAGACAGAAATTCCACTTATTTAGAGGCAAAAAAGCAGAAATTCCCCTTATTTTGGAGCAAAAATGAAGAAATTTCCCTTTTTTATGGCAAAAAGGTATGCATTCTTTTTATTTTCGGGCAAAAAGGAAGAAATTTCCCATATTTTGGAGCAAAATTGCAGAAATTCCCCTAAATGTGGGGTAAAAAGGCAGAAATTCTCTATATGTTGGGGCAAAAAGTCAGAAATTCTCATTGTTTTGGGGCAAAACTCAGAAATTCCAATTATTTTGGGGCAAAATTCCAGAAATTTCCCTTATTTTGGGGCAAAATTGCAGAAATTTCACTTATTTTGGGGCAAAATAGCAGAAATTTCACTTATTTCAAGAAAAAAAGCAGAAATTTTCTTATTTTGGGGGAAAAAGGCAGAAATTCCTAATATTTTGTCGCAATAATGCAGAAATTCCCCTTATTTTGAGATAAAAAGGCTGAAATTACCTTTATTTGGGGGCAAAAAGGAAGAAATTTCACTTATTTTGGGGCAAAATTGCAGAAATTTCACTTATTTCAGGGTAATAAGTCTTAAATTTTCCTTATTTTGGGGCAAAAAAGACAGGATTTCCCTTGGTTTTGGGGGAAAAAGACAGAAATTCCACTTATTTAGAGGCAAGAAAGCAGAAATTCCCCATATTTTGGAGCAAAAATGAATAAAATTCTCTTTTTTATTGCAAAAAGGTATGCATTCTTCTTATTTTCGGGAAAAAAGGCAGAAAATCCCCGTATTTTGGAGCAAAATTGCAGAAATTCCCCTAATTGTGGGGCAAAAAGGCAGAAATTGCCTATATGTTGGGGCAAAAAGACAGAAATTCTCCTTATTTTGGGGCAAAACTCAAAAATTCCACTTATTTTGGGGAAAAATTCCAGAAATTTCCCTTATTTTGGGGCAAAATTGCAGAAATTTCACTTATTTTGGGGCAAAATTTCAAAAATTTCACTTATTTCAGGAAAAAAAGGCAGAAATTTTTCTTATTTTGAAGAAAAAGGCAGAAATTTTTAATATTTTGTGGCAAAAAAGCAGAAATTCCCCTTATTTTGAGGTAAAAAGCTGAAATTCCCTTTATTTGGGGACAAAAAAGCAAAAATTTCCCTTATTTTAGGACTAAAATTGCAGAAATTTCACTTATTTGGGGGCAAAATTGCAGAAATTTCAATTATTTCAGGGAAAAAAGGCAGAATTTTTCCTTATTTTGGGGCAAAAAGCAAAAATTCCTAATATTTTGTGGCAAAAATGCAGAAATTCCCCTTATTTTGAGGTAAAAAGGCTGAAATTCCCTTTATTTGGGTGCAAAAAGGCTGAAATGTCCCATATTTTGGGGCAAAATTGCAGAAATTTCACTTACTTCAGAATAATAAGTTAGAATTTTTCCTTATTTTGGGGGAAAAAAGACAGGAATTCCCTTCGTTTTGGAGGAAAAAGACAGAAATTCCACTTATTTTGAGGCAAAAAAGCAGAAATTCCTTTTTTTTGGAGCAAAAATGAAGAAATTTCCCTTTTCTATGGCAAAAGGTATGCATTATTTTATTTTCCGGCAAAAAGGCAGAAATTCCCCATATTTTGGAGCAAAATTGCAGAAATTTCCCTAATTGTGGGGCAAAAAGGCAGAAATTGCCTATATGTTGGGGCAAAAAGACAGAAATTCTCCTTATTTTGGGGCAAAACTCAGAAATTCCACTTATTTTGGGGCAAAATTTTAGAAATTTCTCTTATTTTGGGGCAAAATTGCAGAAATTTCACTTATTTTGAGCAAAATTCCAAAAATTTCACTTATTTCAGGGAAAAAAGTCAGAAATTTTTTTAATTTGGGGCAAAAAGAGAAAAATTTTTAATATTTTGTGGCAATAATGCAAAAATTCCCCTTATTTTGAGGTAAAAAGGCTGAAATTCCCCTTATTTGGGGGCAAAAAGGCAGAAATTTCCTATATTTTGGGGCAAAATTGCAGAAATTTCAATTACTTCAGGGTAATAAGTCAGAATTTTTTCTTATTATGGGGCAAAAAAACAGAAATTCACTTTGTTTTGTAGGAAAAACACAGAAATTCCACTTATTTAGAGGCAAAAAAGCAGAAATTCCCCTTATTTTGGAGCAAAAATGAAGAAATTTCCCTTTTCTATGGCAAAAATTTATGCATTCCTCTTATTTTCGGGCAAAAAGACAGAAATTCCCCGTATTTTGGAGCAAAATTGCCGAAATTCCCCTAATTGTGGGGCAAAAAGGCAGAAATTGCCTATATGTTGGGGCAAAAAGACAGAAATTCTTCTTATTTTGGGGCAAAACTCAGAAATTCCACTTATTTTGGGGCAAAATTCCAGAAATTTCCCTTATTTTGGGGCAAAATTGCATTAATTTTTCTTATTTTGCGGCAAAATTGCAGAAATTTCACTTATTTTTGGGCAAAATTGCAGAAATTTCACTTATTTTGGGGCAAAATTGCAAATTTCACTTATTTCAGGGAAAAAAGGCAGAAATTTTTCTAATTTTTGGGGCAAAAAAGCAGAAATTTTTAATATTTTGTGGCAAAAATGTAGAAATTCCCCTTATTTTGAGGTAAACAGGCTGAAATTCCCCTTATTTGGGGGCAAAAAGGCAGAAATTTCGCTTATTTAGGGGCAAAATTGCAGAATTTTCACTAACTTCAGGGTAATAAGTCAGAGATTTTTTTATTTGGGGCCAAAAAGACAGAAATTCCCTTTGTTTTGGGGTAAAAAGACAGAAATTCCACTTATTTAGACGTAAAAAAGCAGAAATTCCTTTTTTTTGGAGCAAAAATGAAGAAATTTCCCTTTTTAATGGCAAAAAGGTATGCATACTTCTTATTTTCAGGCAAAAAGGCAGAAACTCCTCGTATTTTGGAGCAAAATTGCAGAAATTCCCCTAATTATGGGGCAAAAATGCAGAAATTCCCTATATGTTAGGGCAAAAAGACAGAAATGCTCTTTATTTTAGGGCAAAACTCAGAAATTCCACTTATTTTGGGGCAAAATTCCAGAAATTTCCTTTATTTTGGGGCAAAATTGCAGAAATTTCACTTATTTTGGGGCAAAAGTGCAGAAATTTCACTTATTTCAGGATAAAAAGGCAGAAATTTTCCTTATTTTGGGGCAAAAAGCAGAAATTCCTAATAATTTGTGGCAAAAATGCAGAAATTCCCCTTATTTTGAGGTAAAAAGCCTGAAATTTCCCTTATTTGGGGGCAAAAAGGCAGAAATTTCACATATTTTGGGGCAAAATTGCAGACATTTCACTTATTTTAGGGTAATAAGTCAGAATTTTTTCTTATTTTGGGTCAAAAAAGACAGAAATTCCCTTTATTTTGGGGAAAAAAGACAGAAATTCCACTATTTAGAGGCAAAAAAGCAGAAATTCCCCTTATTTTTGAGCATAAATCAAGAAATTTCCATTTTTTTATGGCAAAAAGTTATGCATTCTTCTTATTTTCTGGCAAAAAAGAAGAAATTCCTTGTATTTTGGAGCGAAATTGCAGAAATTCCCCTAATTGTGGAGCAAAAAGGCAGAAATTGCCTATATGTTGGGGCAAAAAGACAGAAATTCTCCTTATTTTGGGGCAAAACTCAGAAATTCCACTTATTTTGGGGCAAAATTCCAGAAATTTCCCTTATTTTGGGGCAAAATTGGAGAAATTTCACTTATTTTGGGGCAAAATTGCAGAAATTTCACTTATTTCAGGGAAGAAAGGCAGAAATTTTCCTAATTTTGGGGCAAAAAGGCAGAAATTCCTAATATTTTGTGGCAAAAATGCAGAAATTCCCCTTATTTTGAGGTAAAAAGGCTGAAATTCCCCTTATTTGGGGGAAAAAGGCAGAAATTTCCCTTATTTTGGGGCAAAATTGCAGAAATTTTATTTACTTCAGGGTAATAAGTCAGAATTTTTTTTTATTTTGGTGCAAAAAAGACAGGAATTCCCTTTGTTTTGGAGGAAAAAGACAGAAATTCCACTTATTTAGAGGCAAAAAAGCAGAAATTCCCCTTAATTTGTAGGAAAAAATAAGAAATTTCCATATTTAATGGCAAAAAGGTATGCATTCTTCTTATTTTCAGGCAAAAAGGGAGAAATTCCCTGTATTTTTTAGCTAAATTGCAGAAATTTCCCTAATTGTGGGGCAAAAAGGCAGAAATTCCCTATATGTTAGGGCAAAAAGGAAGAAAATCTCTTTATTTTGGGGCAAAACTCTGAAATTCCAATTAGTTTGGGGCAAAATTCCAGAAATTTCCCTTATTTTGGGGCAAAATTGCAGAAATTTCACTTATTTTGTGGCAAAATTGCAGAAATTTCACTTATTTCAAGGAAAAAAGGCAGAAATTTTCCTTATTTTTGGGCAAAAATGCAGAAATTCCTAATATTTTGAGGAAAAAATGCAGAAATTCCCATTATTTTGATGGGAAAAGGCCTAAATTCCCCTTATTTGGGGGCAAAAAGGCAGAAATTTTTCATACTTTGGGGCAAAATTGCAGAAATTTCACTTACTTCAGGGTAATAAGTCAGAATTTTTCCTTATTTTGGGGCAAAAAATACAGAAATTCCCTTTGTTTTTGGGGAAAAAGACAGAAATTCCACTTATTTAGAGGCAAAAAAGCAGAAATTCCCCTTATTATGGAGCAAAAATGAAGAAATTTCCCTTTTTTATGGCAAAAAGATATGCATTCTTCTTATTTTCGGGCAAAAAGGCAGAAATTCCCCGTATTTTGGAGCTAAATTGCAGAAATTCCCCTAATGGTGGGGCAAAAAGGCAGAAATTCCCTATATGTTGGGGCAAAAAGACAGAAATTCTCCTTATTTTGGGGCAAAACTCAGAAATTCCACTTATTTTGGGGCAAAATTCCAGAAATTTCCCTTCTTTTGGGGCAAAATTGCAGAAATTTCACTTATTTTGGGGCAAAATTGCAGAAATTTGACTTATTTCAGGGAAAAAAAGCAGAAATTTTCTTATTTTGTAGCAAAAATGCAGTAATTCCTAATATTTTGTGGCAAAAATGCAAAAATTCCCCTTATTTTGAGGTAAAAAGGCTGAAATTCTTCTTATTTGGGGGCAAAAAGGCAGAAATTTCCCTTCTTTTGGGGCAAAATTGCAGAAATTCCCCTAGTTGTGGGGCAAAAAGGCAGAAATTCTCTATATGTAGGGGGCAAAAATACAGAAATTCTTATTTTGGGGCAAAACTCAGAAATTCCACTTATTTTGGGGCAAAACTCCCGAAATTTCCTTTATTTTGGGGCAAAATTGCAGAAATTTCCCTTATTTTGGGGCAAAATTGGAGAAATTTCACTTATTTTGGGGCAAAATTGCAGAAATTTTACTTATTTCAAGGAAAAAAGGCAGTAATTTTTCTTATTTTGGGGCAAAAAAGAAAGGAATTCCTTTTGTTTTGAGGGAAAAAGACAGAAATTCCACTTATTTAGAGGCAAAAAAGCAGAATTTCCCCTTATTTTGGAGCAAAAATGAAGAAATTTCCCTTTTTTATGGCAAAAAGTTATGCATTTTTCTTATTCTCGGGCAAAAAGGCAGAAATTCCCCGTATTTTGGAGCAAAATTGCAGAAATTCCCCTAATTGTGGGGCAAAAAGGCAAAAATTCCCTATATGTTGGGGCAAAAAAACAGAAATTCTTCTTATTTTGGGGCAAAACTCAGAAATTCTACTTATTTTGGGGCAAAATTTCAGAAATTTCCCTTATTTTGGGGCAAAATTGCAGAAATTACCCTTATTTTGGGGCAAAATTCCAGCAATTTCCCTTCTTTTGGGGCAAAATTGCAGAAATTTCACTTATTTTGGGGCAAAATTGCAGAAATTTGACTTATTTCAGGGAAAAAAAGCAGAAATTTTCTTATTTTGTAGCAAAAATGCAGTAATTCCTAATATTTTGTGGCAAAAATGCAAAAATTCCCCTTATTTTGAGGTAAAAAGGCTGAAATTCTTCTTATTTGGGGGCAAAAAGGCAGAAATTTCCCTTCTTTTGGGGCAAAATTGCAGAAATTCCCCTAATTGTGGGACAAAAAGGCAGAAATTCTCTATATGTAGGGGGCAAAAATACAGAAATTCTTATTTTGGGGCAAAACTCAGAAATTCCACTTATTTTGGGGCAAAACTCCCGAAATTTCCTTTATTTTGGGGCAAAATTGCAGAAATTTCCCTTATTTTGGGGCAAAATTGGAGAAATTTCACTTATTTTGGGGCAAAATTGCAGAAATTTTACTTATTTCAAGGAAAAAAGGCAGAAATTTTTCTTATTTTGGGTCAAAAAAGAAAGGAATTCCTTTTGTTTTGAGGAAAAAAGACAGAAATTCCACTTATTTAGAGGCAAAAAAGCAGAATTTCCCCTTATTTTGGAGCAAAAATGAAGAAATTTCCCTTTTTTATGGCAAAAAGTTATGCATTTTTCTTATTTTCGGGCAAAAAGGCAGAAATTCCCCGTATTTTGGAGCAAAATTGCAGAAATTCCCCTAATTGTGGGGCAAAAAGGACAAAATTCCCTATATGTTGGGGCAAAAAAACAGAAATTCTTCTTATTTTGGGGCAAAACTCAGAAATTCTACTTATTTTGGGGCAAAATTTCAGAAATTTCCCTTATTTTGGGGCAAAATTGCAGAAATTACCCTAATTTTGGGGCAAAATTCCAGCAATTTCCCTTCTTTTGGGGCAAAATTGCAGAAATTTCACTTATTTTGGGGCAAAATTGCAGAAATTTGACTTAATCAGAGAAAAAATGCAGAAATTTTGTTATTTTGGGGCAAAAGGCAGTAATTCCTAATCTTTTGTGGCAAAAATGCAGAAATTTTCATTATTTTGAGGTAAAAAGGCTGAAATTCCCCTTATTTGGGGGCAAAAAGGCAGAAATTTCGCTTATTTAGGGGCAAAATTGCAGAAATTTCACTTACTTCAGGGTAATAAGTCAGAATTTTTCCTTATTTTGGGGCAAAAAAGACAGGAATTCCCTTTGTTTTGGAGGAAAAAGACAGAAATTCCACTTATTTAGAGGCAAAAAAGCAGAAATTCCCTTTATTTCGGAGCAAAAATGAAGAAATTTCTCTTTTCTATGGCAAACGGTATGCATTCTTCTTATTTTCCGGCAAAAAGGCAGAAATTCCCCGTATTTTGGAGCAAAATTGCAGAAATTTCCCTAATTGTGGGGCAAAAAGGCAGAAATTGCCTATATGTTGGGGCAAAAAGACAGAAATTCTCCTTATTTTGGGGCAAAACTCAGAAATTCCACTTATTTTGGGGCAAAATTTTAGAAATTTCTCTTATTTTGGGGCAAAATTGCAGGAATTTCACTTATTTTGGGCAAAATTCCAAAAATTTCACTTATTTCAGGGAAAAAAGGCAGAAATTTTTTTTATTTTGGGGCAAAAATTCAGAAATTTTTAATATTTTGTGTCAAAAATGCAGAAATTCCCCTTATTTTGAGGTAAAAAGGCTGAAATTCCCCTTATTTGGGGGCAAAAAGGCAGAAATTTCCTATATTTTGGGGCAAAATTGCAGAAATTTCAATTACTTCAGGGTAATAAGTCAGAATTTTTTCTTATTTTGGGGCAAAAAATACAGAAATTCCCTTTGTTTTTGGGGAAAAAGACAGAAATTCCACTTATTTAGAGGCAAAAAAGCAGAAATTCCCCTTATTATGGAGCAAAAATGAAGAAATTTCCCTTTTTTATGGCAAAAAGATATGCATTCTTCTTATTTTCGGGCAAAAAGGCAGAAATTCCCCGTATTTTGGAGCTAAATTGCAGAAATTCCCCTAATGGTGGGGCAAAAAGGCAGAAATTCCCTATATGTTGGGGCAAAAAGACAGAAATTCTCCTTATTTTGGGGCAAAACTCAGAAATTCCACTTATTTTGGGGCAAAATTCCAGAAATTTCCCTTCTTTTGGGGCAAAATTGCAGAAATTTCACTTATTTTGGGGCAAAATTGCAGAAATTTGACTTATTTCAGGGAAAAAAAGCAGAAATTTTCTTATTTTGTAGCAAAAATGCAGTAATTCCTAATATTTTGTGGCAAAAATGCAAAAATTCCCCTTATTTTGAGGTAAAAAGGCTGAAATTCTTCTTATTTGGGGGCAAAAAGGCAGAAATTTCCCTTCTTTTGGGGCAAAATTGCAGAAATTCCCCTAGTTGTGGGACAAAAAGGCAGAAATTCTCTATATGTAGGGGGCAAAAATACAGAAATTCTTATTTTGGGGCAAAACTCAGAAATTCCACTTATTTTGGGGCAAAACTCCCGAAATTTCCTTTATTTTGGGGCAAAATTGCAGAAATTTCCCTTATTTTGGGGCAAAATTGGAGAAATTTCACTTATTTTGGGGCAAAATTGCAGAAATTTTACTTATTTCAAGGAAAAAAGGCAGAAATTTTTCTTATTTTGGGGCAAAAAAGAAAGGAATTCCTTTTGTTTTGAGGGAAAAAGACAGAAATTCCACTTATTTAGAGGCAAAAAAGCAGAATTTCCCCTTATTTTGGAGCAAAAATGAAGAAATTTCCCTTTTTTATGGCAAAAAGTTATGCATTTTTCTTATTCTCGGGCAAAAAGGCAGAAATTCCCCGTATTTTGGAGCAAAATTGCAGAAATTCCCCTAATTGTGGGGCAAAAGGGCAAAAATTCCCTATATGTTGGGGCAAAAAAACAGAAATTCTTCTTATTTTGGGGCAAAACTCAGAAATTCTACTTATTTTGGGGCAAAATTTCAGAAATTTCCCTTATTTTGGGGCAAAATTGCAGAAATTACCCTTATTTTGGGGCAAAATTCCAGCAATTTCCCTTCTTTTGGGGCAAAATTGCAGAAATTTCACTTATTTTGGGGCAAAATTGCAGAAATTTGACTTATTTCAGGGAAAAAAAGCAGAAATTTTCTTATTTTGTAGCAAAAATGCAGTAATTCCTAATATTTTGTGGCAAAAATGCAAAAATTCCCCTTATTTTGAGGTAAAAAGGCTGAAATTCTTCTTATTTGGGGGCAAAAAGGCAGAAATTTCCCTAATTGTGGGACAAAAAGGCAGAAATTCTCTATATGTAGGGGGCAAAAATACAGAAATTCTTATTTTGGGGAAAAACTCAGAAATTCCACTTATTTTGGGGCAAAACTCCCGAAATTTCCTTTATTTTGGGGCAAAATTGCAGAAATTTCCCTTATTTTGGGGCAAAATTGGAGAAATTTCACTTATTTTGGGGCAAAATTGCAGAAATTTTACTTATTTCAAGGAAAAAAGGCAGAAATTTTTCTTATTTTGGGTCAAAAAAGAAAGGAATTCCTTTTGTTTTGAGGAAAAAAGACAGAAATTCCACTTATTTAGAGGCAAAAAAGCAGAATTTCCCCTTATTTTGGAGCAAAAATGAAGAAATTTCCCTTTTTTATGGCAAAAAGTTATGCATTTTTCTTATTTTCGGGCAAAAGGCAGAAATTCCCCGTATTTTGGAGCAAAATTGCAGAAATTCCCCTAATTGTGGGGCAAAAAGGACAAAATTCCCTATATGTTGGGGCAAAAAAACAGAAATTCTTCTTATTTTGGGGCAAAACTCAGAAATTCTACTTATTTTGGGGCAAAATTTCAGAAATTTCCCTTATTTTGGGGCAAAATTGCAGAAATTACCCTAATTTTGGGGCAAAATTCCAGCAATTTCCCTTCTTTTGGGGCAAAATTGCAGAAATTTCACTTATTTTGGGGCAAAATTGCAGAAATTTGACTTAATCAGAGAAAAAATGCAGAAATTTTGTTATTTTGGGGCAAAAGGCAGTAATTCCTAATCTTTTGTGGCAAAAATGGAGAAATTTTCATTATTTTGAGGTAAAAAGGCTGAAATTCCCCTTATTTGGGGGCAAAAAGGCAGAAATTTCGCTTATTTAGGGGCAAAATTGCAGAAATTTCACTTACTTCAGGGTAATAAGTCAGAATTTTTCCTTATTTTGGGGCAAAAAAGACAGGAATTCCCTTTGTTTTGGAGGAAAAAGACAGAAATTCCACTTATTTAGAGGCAAAAGAGCAGAAATTCCCTTTATTTCGGAGCAAAAATGAAGAAATTTCTCTTTTCTATGGCAAACGGTATGCATTCTTCTTATTTTCCGGCAAAAAGGCAGAAATTCCCCGTATTTTGGAGCAAAATTGCAGAAATTTCCCTAATTGTGGGGCAAAAAGGCAGAAATTGCCTATATGTTGGGGCAAAAAGACAGAAATTCTCCTTATTTTGGGGCAAAACTCAGAAATTCCACTTATTTTGGGGCAAAATTTTAGAAATTTCTCTTATTTTGGGGCAAAATTGCAGGAATTTCACTTATTTTGGGCAAAATTCCAAAAATTTCACTTATTTCAGGGAAAAAAGGCAGAAATTTTTTTTATTTTGGGGCAAAAATTCAGAAATTTTTAATATTTTGTGTCAAAAATGCAGAAATTCCCCTTATTTTGAGGTAAAAAGGCTGAAATTCCCCTTATTTGGGGGCAAAAAGGCAGAAATTTCCTATATTTTGGGGCAAAATTGCAGAAATTTCAATTACTTCAGGGTAATAAGTCAGAATTTTTTCTTATTTTGGGGCAAAAAAAAAGAAATTCACTTTGTTTTGAAGGAAAAACACAGAAATTCCACTTATTTAGAGGCAAAAAAGCAGAAATTCCCCTTATTTTGGAGCAAAAATGAAGAAATTTCGCTTTTCTATGGCAAAAAGTTATGCATTCTTCTTATTTTCGGGCAAAAAGGCAGAAATTCCCCGTATTTTGGAGCAAAATTGCAGAAATTCCCCTAATTGTGGGGCAAAAAGGCAGAAATTGCCTATATGTTTGGGCAAAAAGTCAGAAATTCTCCTTATTTGTGGGCAAAACTTAGAAATTCCACTTATTTTGGGGCAAAATTCCAGAAATTTCCCTTATTTTGGGGCAAAATTGCATAAATTTTTCTTATTTTGGGGCAAAATTGCAGAAATTTCACTTATTTTGGGGCAAAATTGCAGAAATTTCACTTATTTTGGGGCAAAATTGCAAATTTCACTTATTTCAGGGAAAAAAGGCAGAAATTTTTCTAATTTTTTGGGCAAAATGGGAGAAATTCTTAATATTTTGTGGCAAAAGTGTAGAAATTCCCCTTATTTTGAGGTAAAAATGCTGAAATTCCCCTTATTTGGGGGCAAAAAGGCAGAAATTTCGCTTATTTTGGGGCAAAATTGCAGAATTTTCACTAACTTCAGGGTAATAAGTCAGAGATTTTTTTATTTTGGGGCCAAAAAGACAGAAATTCCCTTTGTTTTGGGGGAAAAAGACAGAAATTCCACTAATTTAGAGGCAAAAAAGCAGAAATTTCCTTTTTTGAAGCAAAAATGAAGAAATTTTTCTTTTTTATGGCAAAAAGGTATGAATACTTCTTATTTTCGGGCAAAAAGGCAGAAACTCCTCGTATTTTGGAGCAAAATTGCAGAAATTCCCCTAAATATGGGGCAAAAAGGCAGAAATTCCCTATATGTTAGGGCAAAAAGACAGAAATTCTCTTTATTTTGGGGCAAAACTCAGAAATTCTACTTATTTTGGGGCAAAAATCCAGAAATTTCCTTTATTTTGGGGCAAAATTGCAGAAATTATACTTATTATGGGGCAAAAGTGCAGAAATTTCACTTATTTCAGGATAAAAAGGCAGAAATTTTCCTTATTTAGGGGCAAAAAGCAGAAATTCCTAATATTTTGTGGCAAAAATGCAGAAATTCCCCTTATTTTGAGGTAAAAAGCCTGAAATTCCCCTTATTTGGGGGCAAAAAGGCAGAAATTTCCCATATTTTGGGGCAAAATTGCAGACATTTCACTTACTTCAGGGTAATAAGTCAGAATTTTTTCTTATTTTGGGTCAAAAAATACAGAAATTCCGTTTGTTTTGGGGAAAAAAGACAGAAATTCCACTTATTTAGAGGCAAAAAAGCAGAAATTCCCCTTATTTTTGAGCATAAATCAAGAAATTTCCATTTTTTATGGCAAAACGGTATGCATTCTTCTTATTTTCGGGCAAAAAGGCAAAAATTCACGGTATTTTGGAGCAAAATTGCAGAAATTTGCCTAATTGTGGGGCAAAAAGGCAGAAATTGCCTATATGTTGGGGCAAAAAGACAGAAATTCTCCTTATTTTGGGGCAAAACTTAGAAATGCCACTTATTTTGGGGCAAAATTCCAGAAATTTCCCTTATTTTGGGGCAAAATTGGAGAAATTTCACTTATTTTGGGGCAAAATTGCAGAAATTTCACTTATTTCAAGAAAAAAAAGGCAGTTTTCTTATTTTGAAGCAAAAAGTCAGAAATTCCTAATATTTTGTTGCAAAAATGCAGAAATTCCCCTTATTTTGAGGTAAAAAGGCTGAAATTCCCCTTATTTGGGGGAAAAAGGCAGAAATTTCCCTTATTTTGGGGCAAAATTGCAGAAATTTCACTTACTTCAGGGTAATAAGTCAGAATTTTTTTTTATTTTGGGGCAAAAAAGACAGGAATTCCCTTTGTTTTGGAGGAAAAAGACAGAAATTCCACTTATTTAGAGGCAAAAAAGCAGAAATTCCCCTAAGTTGTAGCAAAAATTAAAAAATTTCCTTATTTTATGGCAAAAAGGTATGCATTCTTCTTATTTTCAGGCAAAAAGGCAGAAATTTTCCGTATTTTTGAGCTAAATTGCAGAAATTTCCCTAATTGTGGGGCAAAAAGGCAGAAATTCCCTATATATTAGGGCAAAAAGACATAAAATCTCCTTATTTTGGGGCAAAACTATGAAATTCCACTTAGTTTGGGGCAAAATTCCAGAAATTTCCCTTATTTTGGAGCAAAATTGCAGAAATTGTCTTTATTTTGGGTCAAAATTGCAGAAATTTCACTTATTTTGTGGCAAAATTGCTGAAATTTAACTTATTTCAAAAAAAAAGGCAGAAATTTTCCTTATTTTAGGGCAAAAATTCAAAAATTCCTAATATTTTGTGGCAAAAATGCAAAAATTCCCCTTATTTTGAGGTAAAAAGGCTGAAATTCTTCTTATTTGGGGGCAAAAAGACAGAAATTTCCCTTATTTTGGGGCAAAATTGCAGAAATTCCCCTAATTGTGGGGCAAAAAGGCAGAAATTCTCTATATGTTGGGGGCAAAAATACAGAAATTCTTCTTATTTTGGGGCAAAACTCAGAAATTCCACTTATTTTGGGGCAAAACTCCTGAAATTTCCTTTATTTTGGGGCAAAATTGCAGATATTTCCCTTATTTTGAAGCAAAATTGGAGAAATTTCACTTATTTTGCGGCAAAATTGCAGAAATTTTACTTATTTCAGGGAAAAAAGGCAGAAATTTTCCTTATTTTGGGGCAAAAAAAAAGGAATTCCTTTTGTTTTGGGGGAAAAAGACAGAAATTCCACTTATTTAGAGGCAAAAAAGCAGAAATTCCCCTTATTTTGGAGCAAAAATGAAGAAATTTCCCTTTTTTATTGCCAAAAGTTATGCATTCTTCTTATTTTCGGGCAAAAAGGCAGAAATTCCCCGTATCTTGGAGCAAAATTGCAGAAAATCCCCTAATTGTGGGGCAAAAAGGCAGAAATTGCCTATATGTTGGGGCAAAAAGACAAAAATTCTCCTTATTTGTGGGCAAAACTCAGAAATTCCACTTATTTTGGGGCAAAATTCCAGAAATTTCCATTATTTTGGGGCAAAATTGCATAAATTTTTCTTATTTTGGGGCAAAATTGCAGAAATTTCATTATTCTGGGGCAAAATTGCAGAAATTTCACTTATTTTGGGGTAAAATTGCAAATTTCACTTATTTCAGGGAAAAAAGGCAGAAATTTTTCTAATTTTGGGGCAAAAAGGCAGAAATTCTTAATATTTTGTGGCAAAAATGTAGAAATTCCCCTTATTTTGAGGTAAAAATGCTGAAATTCCCCTTATTTGGGAGCAAAAAGGCAGATATTTCCTATATTTTGGGGCAAAATTGCAGAAATTTTAATTACTTCAGGGTAATAAGTCAGAACTTTTCCTTATTTTGGGGCAAAAAAGACAGGAATTCCCTTTGTTTTGGAGGAAAATGACAGAAATTCCACTTATTTAGAGGCAAAAAAGCAGAAATTCCCCTTATTTTGTAGCAAAAATTAAGAAATTTCCCTATTTTATGGCAAAAAGGTATGCATTCTTCTTATTTTCAGGCAAAAAGGCAGAAATTCCCCGTATTTTTGAGCTAAATTGCAGAAATTTCCCTAATTGTGTGGCAAAAAGGCAGAAATTCCCTATATGTTAGGGCAAAAAGACAGAAAATCTCCTTATTTTGAGGCAAAACTCTGAAATTCCACTTAGTTTGGGGCAAAATTCCAGAAATTTCCCTTATTTTGGGGCAAAATTGCAGAAATTTTCCTTATTTTGGGGCAAAATTGCAGAAATTTCACTTATTTTGTGGCAAAATTGCAGAAATTTAACTTATTTCAGGGAAAAAAGGCAGAAATTTTCCTTATTTTAGGGCAAAAATGCAAAAATTCCTAATATTTTGTGGCAAAAATGCAAAAATTCCCCTTATTTTGAGGTAAAAAGGCTGAAATTCTTCTTATTTGGGGGCAAAAAGACAGAAATTTCCCTTATTTTGGGGCAAAATTGAAGAAATTCCCTTAATTGTGGGGCAAAAAGGCAGAAAATCTCTATATGTTGGGGGCAAAAATACAGAAATTCTTCTTATTTTGGGGCAAAACTCAGAAATTCCACTTATTTTGGGGCAAAACTCCCGAAATTTCCTATATTTTGGGTCAAAATTGCAGAAATTTCTCTTATTTTGGGGCAAAATTGCAGAAATTTCACTTATTTCAGGGTAATAAGTCAGAAATTTTTCTTATTTTGGGGCAAAAAATACAGAAATTCCCTTTGTTTTGGGGGAAAAAGACAGAAATTCCACTTATTTAGAGGCAAAAAAGCAGAAATTCCCCTTATTTTGGAGCAAAAATGAAGAAATTTCCCTTTTTTATGGCAAAAAGGTATGCATTCTTCTTATTTTCTGGCAAAAAGGCAGAAATTCCCCGTATTTTGGAGCAAAATTTCAGAAATTCCCCTAATTGTGGGGCAAAAAGGCAAAAATTCCCTATATGTTGGGGCAAAAAAACAGAAATTTTCTTTATTTTGGGGCAAAACTCAGAAATTCCACTTATTTTGGGGCAAAATTCCAGAAATTTCCCTTACTTTGGGGCAAAATTGCAACAATTTCACTTATTTTGGGCAAAATTGCAGAAATTTCACTTATTTCAGGGAATAAAAGCAGAAATTTTTTTATTTTGGGGCAAAAAGGCAGAAATTCCTAATATTTTGAGGCAAAAATTCAGAAATTCCCCTTATTTTGAGGTAAAAAGGATGAAATTTCCCTTATTTGGGGGAAAAAACAGAGATTTCCCTTATTTTGGGGCAAAATTGCAGAAATTTCACTTATTTTAGGGTAATAAGACAGAAAATTTCCTTATGTTGGGGCAAAAAATACAGAAATTCCCTTTGTTTTGGGGGAAAAAGACAGAAATTCCACTTATTTAGAGGCAAAAAAGCAGAAATTCCTTTTATTTTGGAGCAAAAATGAAGAAATTTCCCTTTTTTATGGCAAAAAGTTATGCATTCTTCTTATTTTCTGGCAAAAGGCAGAAATTCTCCGTATTTTGGAGCAAAATTGCAGAAATTCCCCTAATTGTGGGGCAAAAAGGCAAAAATTCCCTATATGTTGGGGCAAAAAAACAGAAATTCTCCTTATTTTGGGCAAAACTCAGAAATTCCACTTATTTTGGGGCAAAATTCCAGAAATTTCCCTTACTTTGGGGCAAAATTGCAAAAATTTCAATTATTTTGGGCAACATTGCAGAAATTTCACTTATTCAGGGTTAAAAGCAGAAATTTTCTTATTTTGGGGCAAAAAGGCAGAAATTCCTAATATTTTGTGGCAAAAATGCAAAAATTCCCCTTATTTTGAGGTAAAAAGGCTGAAATTTCCCTTATTTGGGGGAAAAAAAACAGAGATTTCCCTTATTTTGGGGCAAAATTGTAGAATTTTCACTTATTTTAGGGTAATAAGTCAGAAAATTTCCTTATGTTGGGGCAAAAAATACAGAAATTCCCTTTTTTTGGGGGGGGAAAAGACAGAAATTCCACTTATTAAGAGGCAAAAAAGCAGAAATTCCTTTTATTTTGGAGCAAAAATGAAGAAATTTCCCTTTTTTATGGCAAAAAGGTATGCATTCTTCTTATTATCTGGCAAAAAGGCAGAAATTCCCCGTATTTTGGAGCAAAATTGCAGAAATTCCCCTAATTGTGGGGCAAAAAGGACAAAATTCCCTATATGTTAGGGCAAAAATACAGAAATTCTCCTTATTTTGGGGCAAACTCAGAAATTCCACTTATTTTGGGGAAAAATTTCAGAAATTTCCCTTATTTTGGGGCAAAATTGCTGAAATTACCCTTATTTTGGGGCAAAATTCCAGCAATTTCCCTTCTTTTGGGGAAAAATTGCAGAAATTTTACTTATTTTGGGGCAAAATTGCAGAAATTTGACTTAATCAGAGAAAAAAAGCAGAAATTTTCTTATTTTGGGGCAAAAAGGCAGTAATTCCTAATCTTTTGTGGCAAAAATGCAGAAATTCCCATTATTTTTAGGTAAAAAGGCTGAAATTCCCCTTATTTGGGGGCAAAAAAGCCGAAATTTTCCTTATTTGGGGGCAAAATTGCAGAAATTCCCTTAATTGTGAGGCAAAAAGGCAGAAATTCTCTATATGTTGGGGCAAAAATACAGAAATTCTCCTTATTTTGAGGCAAAACTAAGAAATTCCACTTATTTTGAGGCAAAATTCCAGAAATTTCCCTTATTTTGGGGCAAAATTGGAGAAATATCACTTATTTTAGGGCAAAATTGCAGAAATTTCACTTACTTCAGGGTAATAAGTCAGAATTTTTCCTTATTTTGGGGCAAAAAATACAGAAATTCCCTTTGTTTTGAAGGAAAAAGTCAGAAATTCCACTTATTTAGAGGCAAAAAAGCAGAAATTCCCCTTATTTTGGAGCAAAAATGAAGAAATTTCCCTATTTTATGGCAAAAAAAATATGCATTCTTCTAATTTTCAGGCAAAAAGGCAGAAATTCCCCGTATTTTGGAGCAAAATTGCAGAAATTTCCCTAATTGTGGGGCAAAAAGGCAGAAATTCCATATATGTTAGGGCAATAAGACAGAAATTCTCCTTATTTTGGGGCAAAATTCTGAAATTCCACTTAGTTTGGGGCAAAATTCCAGAAATTTCCCTTATTTTGGGGCAAAATTGCAGAAATTTCTTTTATTTTGGGGCAAAATTGCAGAAATTTCAATTATTTTGTGGCAAAATTGCAGAAATTTCACTTATTTCAGGGAAAAAAGACAGAAATTTTTGTTATTTTAGGGCAAAAATGCAGAAATTCCTAATATTTTGTGGCAAAAATGCAGAAATTCCCATTATTTTGAGATAAAAAGGCTGAAATTCACCTTATTTCGGGGCAAAAAGGCAGAAATTTTTCATATTTTGGGGCAAAATTGCAGAAATTTCACTTACTTCAGGGTAATAAGTCAGAATTTTTCCTTATTTTGGGGCAAAAAATACAGAAATTTTCTTTGTTTTGGGGGAAAAAGACAGAAATTCCACTTATTTAGAGGCAAAAAACAGAAATTCCCCTTATTATGGAGCAAAAATTAAGAAATTTCCATTTTTATGGCAAAAAGATATGCATTCTTCTTATTTTCGGGCAAAAAGGCAGAAATTCCCCGTATTTTGGAGCTAAATTGCAGAAATTCCCCTAATTGTGGGGCAAAAAGGCAGAAATTCCCTATATGTTGGGGCAAAAAGACAGAAATTCTCCTTATTTTGGGGCAAAACTCAGAAATTCCACTTATTTTGGGACAAAATTCCAGAAATTTCCCTTCTTTTGAGGCAAAATTGCAGAAATTTCACTTATTTTGGGGCAAAATTGCAGAAATTTGACTTATTTCAGGGAAAAAAGCAGAAATTTTCTTATTTTGTAGCAAAAAGGCAGTAATTCCTAATATTTTGTGGCAAAAATGCAGAAATTCCCCTTATTTTGAGATAAAAAGGCTGAAATTCCCCTTATTTGGGGGCAAAAAGGCAGAAATTTTTCATATTTTGGGGCAAAATTGCAGAAATTTCACTTACTTCAGGGTAATAAGTCAGAATTTTTCCTCATTTTGGGGCCAAAAATACAGAAATTCCCTTTGCTTTGGGGAAAAAAGACAGAAATTCCACTTATTTAGAGGCAAAAAAGCAGAAATTCCCCTTATTATGGAGCAAAAATGAAGAAATTTCCCTTTTTTATGGCAAAAAGATATGCATTCTTCTTATTCTCGGGCAAAAAGGCAGAAATTCCCCGTATTTTGGAGCTAAGTTGCAGAAATTCCCCTAATTGTGGGGCAAAAAGGCAGAAATTTTCTATATGTTGGGGCAAAAAGACCGAAATTCTCCTTATTTTGGGGCAAAACTCAAAAATTCCACTTATTTTGGGGCAAAATTCCAGAAATTTCCATTCTTTTGAGGCAAAATTGCAGAAATTTCACTTATTTTGGAGCAAAATTGCAGAAATTTGACTTATTACAGGGAAAAAAAGCAGAAATTTTCTTATTTTGTAGCAAAAAGGCAGTAATTCCTGATATTTTGTGGCAAAAATGCAAAAATTCCCCTTATTTTGAGGTAAAAAGGCTGAAATTTTTCTTATTTGGGGGCAAAAACGCAGAAATTTCCCTTATTTTGGGGCAAAACTCAGAAATTCCACTTATTTTGGGGCAAAATTCCAGAAATTTTCCTTATTTTGAGGCAAAATTGCAGAATTTCACTTATTTTGGGGCAAAATTGCAGAAATTTCACTTATTTCAGGGAAAAAAATCAGAAGTTTTCTTATTTTGAAGCAAAAAACCAGAAATTCCTAATATTTTGTGGCAAAAATGCAGAAATTGCCCTTATTTTGAGGTAAAAAGGCTGAAATTCCCCCTATTTGGGGGAAAAAGGCAGAAATTTCCCTTACTTTGGGGCAAAATTGCAGAAATTTCACTTACTTCAGGGTAATAAGTCAGAATTTTTCCTTATTTGGGGCAAAAAAGACAGGAATTCCCTTTGTTTAGGAGGAAAAAGACAGAAATTCCACTTATTTAGAGGCAAAAAAGCAGAAATTCCCCTTATTTTATAGCAAAAATTAAGAAATTTCCCTATTTTATGGCAAAAAGTTATGCATTCTTCCTATTTTCAGGCAAAAACAGAAATTCCACGTATTTTGGAGCAAAATTGCAGAAATTTCCCTAATTATGGGGCAAAAAGGCAGAAATTCTCCTTATTTTGGGGCAAAACTCTGAAATTCCACGTAGTTTGGGGCAAAATTCCAGAAATTTCCCTTATTTTGGGGCAAAATCGCAGAAATTTCACTTATTTTGGGCCAAAATTGCAGAAATTTCACTTATTTTGTGGCAAAATTGCAGAAATTTCACTTATTTCAGGGAAAAAAGGCAGAAATTTTCCTTATTTTAGGGCAAAAATGCAGAAATTCCTAATATTCTGTGGCAAAAATGCAGAAATTCCCATTATTTTGAGATAAAAAAGCTGAAATTCCCCTTATTTGCGGGCAAAAAGGCAGAAATTTTTCATATTTTGGGGCAAAAAAGCAGAAATTCCCCTTTTTTGGAGCAAAAATGAAGAAATTTTTCTTTTTTATGGCAAAAAGGTATGCATACTTCTTATTTTCGGGCAAAAAGGCAGAAACTCCTCGTATTTTGGAACAAAATTGATGAAATTCCCCTACATATGGGACAAAAAGGAAGAAATTCCCTATATGTTAGGGCAAAAAGACAGAAATTCTCTTTATTTTGGGGCAAAACTCAGAAATTCCACTTATTTTGGGGCAAAATTCCAGAAATTTCCCTTATTTTGGGGCAAAATTGCAGAAATTTCACTTATTTGGGGGCAAAATTGCAGAAATTTCACTTATTTCAGTATAAAAAGGCAGAAATTTTCCTTATTTTGGGGCAAAAAGCAGAAATTCCTAATATTTTGTGGAAAAAATGCAGAAATTCCCCTTATTTTGAGGCAAAAAGCCTGAAATTCCCCTTATTTGGGGGCAAAAAGGCAGAAATTTCCCATATTTTGGGGCAAAATTGCAGAAATTTCAATTACTTCAGGGTAATAAGTCAGAATTTTTCCTTATTTTGGGGCAAAAAATACAGAAATTCCCTTTGTTTTGAAGGAAAAAGTCAGAAATTCCACTTATTTAGAGGCAAAAAAGCAGAAATTCCCCTTATTTTGGAGCAAAAATGAAGAAATTTCCCTATTTTATGGCAAAAAATTATGCATTCTTCTAATTTTCAGGCAAAAAGGCAGAAATTCCCCGTATTTTGGAGCAAAATTGCAGAAATTTCCCTAATTGTGGGGCAAAAAGGCAGAAATTCCATATATGTTAGGGCAAAAAGACAGAAATTCTCCTTATTTTGGGGCAAAATTCTGAAATTCCACTTAGTTTGGGGCAAAATTCCAGAAATTTCCCTTATTTTGGGGCAAAATTGCAGAAATTTCTTTTATTTTGGGGCAAAATTGCAGAAATTTCAATTATTTTGTGGCAAAATTGCAGAAATTTCACTTATTTCAGGGAAAAAAGTCAGAAATTTTTGTTATTTTAGGGCAAAAATGCAGAAATTCCTAATATTTTGTGGCAAAAATGCAGAAATTCCCATTATTTTGAGATAAAAAGGCTGAAATTCACCTTATTTCGGGGCAAAAAGGCAGAAATTTTTCATATTTTGGGGCAAAATTGCAGAAATTTCACTTACTTCATGGTAATAAGTCAGAATTTTTCCTTATTTTGGGGCAAAAAATACAGAAATTCCCTTTGTTTTGGGGGAAAAAGACAGAAATTCCACTTATTTAGAGGCAAAAAAGCAGAAATTCCCCTTATTATGGAGCAAAAATGAAGAAATTTCCATTTTTTATGGCAAAAAGATATGCATTCTTCTTATTTTCGGGCAAAAAGGCAGAAATTCCCCGTATTTTGGAGCTAAATTGCAGAAATTCCCCTAATGTGGGGCAAAAAGGCAGAAATTCCCTATATGTTGGGGCAAAAAGACAGAAATTCCCCTTATTTTGGTTCAAAATTGCAGAAATTTCACTTACTTCAGGGTAATAAGTCAGAAATTTTCCTTATTTGGGGGCAAAAAATACAGAAATTACCTTTGTTTTGGGGGAAAAAGACAGAAATTCCAATTATTTAGAGGCAAAAATGCAGAATTCCCCTTATTTTGGAGCAAAATTGCAGAAATTCCCCTAATTGTGGGGCAAAAAGGCAGAAATTCCCTATATGTTTGAGCAAAAAGACAGAAATTCTCTTTATTTGGGGGCAAAACTCAGAAATTCCACTTATTTTGGGGCAAAATTCCAGAGATTTCCCTTATTTTGGGGCAAAATTGCAGAAATTTCACTTATGGCAGGGAAAAAAGGCAGAAAATTTCCTTATTTTGGGGCAAAAAGGCAGAAATTCCTAATATTTTGTGGCAAAAATGCAGAAATTCCCCTTATTTTGAGGTAAAAGGGTGAAATTTCTCTTATTTGGGGGCAAAAATGCAGAAATATCCCTTATTTTGGGGCAAAATTGCAGAAATTTCACTTATTTCAGGGTAATAAGTCAGAAAATTTCCTTATTTTGGTGCAAAAAAGACAGAAATTCCCCTTGTTTTGGGGGAAAAAGACGGAAATTCCACATATTTAGAGGCCAAAAAGCAGAAATTCCCCTTATTTTGGAGCAAAATTACAGAAATTTCCCTTTTTTATGGAAAAAGGTATGCATTCTTCTTATTTTCGGGCAAAAAGGCAGAAATTCCCCGTATTTTGGAGCAAAATTGCAGAAATTAACCTAATTGTGGGGCAAAAATGCAGAAATTCCCTATATGTTGGGGCAAAAAGACAGAAATTCTTCTTATTTTGGGGAAACTCAGAAATTCCAGTCATTTTGGGGCAAAATTCCAGAAATTTCCCTTATTTTGGGGCAAAATTGCAGAAATTTCACTTATTTTGTGGCAAAATTAGAGAAATTTCACTTATTTCAGGAAAAAAATGCAGAAATTTTCCTATTTTGGGGCAAAAAAGCAGAAATTTCCCATATTTTGGTACAAAATTGCAGAAATTTTTTTATTTTGGGCCAAAAGGCAGAAATTTCCCATATTTTGGGGCAAACATGCAGAAATTCCCCTTCATTTTGAGGTAAAAAGGCTGAAATTCCCCTTATTTGGGGGCAAAAAGGCAGAAATTTCCCTTATTTTGGGTAAAATTGCAGAAATTTCACTTATTTCAGGGTAATAAGTCAGAAATTTTCCTTATTTTGGGGCAAAAAATCAGAAATTCCCTTTGTTTTGGGGGAAAAAGACAGAAATTCCACTTATTTAGCGGCATAAAAGCAGAAATTCCCCTCATTTTGGAGCAAAAATGAAGAAATTTCCCTTTTTTATGGCAAAAAGGTATGCATTCTTATTATGTTCGGACAAAAACGGCAGAAATTCCTTGTATTTTGGAGCAAAATTGCAGAATTCCCCTAATTGTGGGGCAACAAAGCAGAAATTCCCTATATGTTGGGGCAAAAAGACAGAAATTCTCCTTATTTTAGGGCAAAACTCAGAAATTTAACTTATTTTGGGGCAAAATTGCAGAAATTTTACTTATTTCATAAAAAAAGCAGAAATTTTCTTATTTTGGAGCCAAAAGGCAGAAATTTCTTTTATTTTGTTACAAAATTGCAGAATTTTTTCTTATTTTGGGGCAAAAAGGCAGAAATTTCCCATATTTTGGGGCAAAAATGCAGAAATTTTTTTTTTTTGAGTTAAAAGGCTGAAATTCCCCTTATTTGGGGGCAAAAAGGCTGAAATTTCTCTTATTTTGGGGCAAAATTGCAGAAATTTCACTTATGTAAGGGTAATAAGTCAGAAATTTTCCTTATTTTGGAGCCAAAAAACAGAAATTCCCTTTGTTTTGGGGGAAAAAGACAGAAATTCCACTTATTTAGAGGCAAAAATGCAGAAATTCCTAATATTTTGTGGCAAAAATGCAGAAATTCCCCTTATTTTGAGGTAAAAAGCTGAAATTCCCCTTATTTGGGAGCAAAAAGGCAGAAATTTTCTCTTATTTTGGGGAAAAATTGCAGAAATTTCACTTATTTCAGGGTAATAAGTCAGAAATTTTTCTTATTTTGGGGCAAAAAAGACAGAAATTCCCTTTGTTTTGGAGGAAAAAGACAGAAATTCCACTTATTTAGATGCAAAAAAGCAGAAATTCCCTTTATTTTGGAGCAAAAATGAAGAAATTTCCCTTTTTTATGGCAAAAAGCTATGCATTCTTCTTATTTTCGGGCAAAAAGGCAGAAATTCCCCATATTTTGGAGCAAAATTGCAGAAATACCCCTAATTTGTCGGGCAAAAAGGCAGAAATTCCCTAAATGTTGGGGCAAAAAGACAGAAATTCTCCTTATTTTGTGCAAAATTCAGAAATTCCACTTATTTCGAAGCAAAATTCCAGAAATTTCACATATATTGGGGCAAAATTGCAGAAATTACACTTATTTTGGGGCAAAATTGCAGAAATTTCACTTATTTCAAAAAAAAGAAGAAATTTTTTTATTTTGGGGTAAAAAGGCAGAAATTTCTTTTATTTTGGTACAAAATTGCAGAAATTTTTCTTATTTTGGAGCAAAAAGGCAGATATTTTCCATATTTTGGGGCAAAAATGCAGAAATTCCCCTTATTTTGAGTAAAAAGGCTGAAATTCCCCTTAATTGGGGGCAAACAGGCAGAAATTTCCTCATTTTGGGGCAAAATTGCAAAAATTTCACTTATTTCAGGGTAATCAGTCAGAAATTTTCCTTATTTTGGGGCAAAAAGACAGAAATTTCCTGTTTTTGGGGAAAAAGACAGATATTCCACTTTTTTAGAGGCAAAAAAGCAGAAATTCCTTTCATTTTGGAGCAAAAAAAAAGAAATTTCTCTTTTTGGTGGCAAAAGGTATACATTCCCCTTATTTTCAGGCTAAAAAGCAAAAATTCCCCGTATTTTGGAGCAAAATTGCAGAAATTCCCCTAATTGTGGGGCAAAAAGGCAGAAATTCCCTATATGTTAGGGCAAAAAAAAGAAATTCTTTTTATTTTGGGGCAAAACTCAGAAATTCCACTTATTTTGGAGCAAAATTCCAGAAATTTCCCATATTTTGGGGCAAAATTGCAGAAATTTCACTTATTTTGGGGCAAAATTGCAGAAATTTCACTTATTTCAGTGAAAAAAGGCAGAAATTTTCCTTATTTTGGGGCAAAAAGGCAGAAATTCCTAATATTTTGTGACAAAAATGCAGAAATTCCCCTTATTTTGAGGTAAAAATGCTGAAATTCCCCTTATTTGGGGGCAAAAAAGCAGAAATTTCCCTTATTTTGGGGCAAAATTGCAGAAATTTCACTTATTTTAGGGTAATAAGTCAGAAATTTTCCTTATTTTGGGCAAAAAAGACAGAAATTCCCTTTGTTTTGCGTGAAAAATACATAAATTCCACTTATTTAGAGGCAAAAAAGCAGAAATTCCCCTTATTTTGGTTCAAAATTGCAGAAATTTCACTTACTTCAGGGTAATAAGTCAGAAATTTTCCTTATTTGGGGGCAAAAAAGACAGAAATTACCTTTGTTTTGGGGGAAAAAGACAGAAATTCCACTTATTTAGAGGCAAAAATGCAGAATTCCCCTTATTTTGGAGCAAAATTGCAGAAATTCCCCTAATTGTGGGGCAAAAAGGCAGAAATTCCCTATATGTTTGAGCAAAAAGACAGAAATTCTCTTTATTTGGGGGCAAAACTCAGAAATTCCACTTATTTTGGGGCAAAATTCCAGAGATTTCCCTTATTTTGGGGCAAAATTGCAGAAATTTCACTTATGGCAGGGAAAAAAGGCAGAAAATTTCCTTATTTTGTGGCAAAAAGGCAGAAATTCCTAATATTTTGTGGCAAAAATGCAGAAATTCCCCTTTATTTTGAGGTAAAAAGGCTGAAATTCCCCTTATTTGGGGGCAAAAAGGCAGAAATTTCCCTTATTTTGGGGCAAAATTGCAGAAATTTCACTTATTTCAGTGTAATAAGTCAGAAATTTTCCTTATTTTGGGGCAAAAAATCAGAAATTCCCTTTGTTTTGGGGGAAAAAGACAGAAATTCCACTTATTTAGAGGCATAAAAGCAGAAATTCCCCTCATTTTGGAGCAAAAATGAAGAAATTTCCCTTTTTTATGGCAAAAAGGTATGCATTCTTATTATTTTCGGACAAAAAAGGCAGAAATTCCCCGTATTTTGGAGCAAAATTGCAGAAATTCCTCTAATTGTGTGGCAAAAAGGCAGAAATTCCCTATATGTTGGGGCAAAAAGAAAGAAATTCTCCTTATTTTAGGGCAAAACTCAGAAATTTAACTTATTTTGGGGCAAAATTGCAGAAATTTCACTTATTTCATAAAAAAAGCAGAAATTTTCTTATTTTGGAGCCAAAAGGCAGAAATTTCTTTTATTTTGTTACAAAATTGCAGAATTTTTTCTTATTTTGGGGCAAAAAGGCAGAAATTACCCATATTTTGAGGCAAAAATGCAGAAATTTTTTTTTATTTTGAGTTAAAAGGCTGAAATTCCCCTTATTTGGGGGCAAAAAGGCAGAAATTTCCTTAATTTGGGGCAAAATTGCAGAAATTTCACTTATTTCAGTGAAAAATGGCAGAAATTTTCCTTATTTTGGGGCAAAAAGGCAGAAATTCCTAATATTTTGTGGCAAAAATGCAGAAATTCCCCTTATTTTCAGGTAAAAATGCTGAAATTCCCCTTATTTGGGGGCAAAAAAGCAGAAATTTCCCTTATTTTGGGGCAAAATTGCAGAAATTTCACTTATTTTAGGGTAATAAGTCAGAAATTTTCTTTTTTTGGGCAAAAAAGACAGAAATTCCCTTTGTTTTGGGGGAAAAATACATAAATTCCACTTATTTAGAGGCAAAAAAGCAGAAATTCCCCTTAATTTGGTTCAAAATTGCAGAAATTTCACTTACTTCATGGTAATAAGTCAGAAATTTTCCTTATTTGGGGGCAAAAAAGACAGAAATTACCTTTGTTTTGGGGGAAAAAGACAGAAATTCCACTTATTTAGAGGCAAAAAGCAGAATTCCATTTATTTTGGAGCAAAAATGAAGACATTTCCCTTTTTTATAGAAAAAGTTATGAATTCTTCTTATTTTCGGGCAAATAGGCAGAAATTCCCCGTATTTTGGAGCAAAATTGCAGAAATTCCCCTAATTGTGGGGCAAAAAGGCCGAAATTCCCTATATGTTGGGGCAAAAAGACAGAAATTCTCCTTATTTGGGGGCAAAACTCAGAAATTCCACTTATTTTGGGGCAAAATTCCAGAGATTTCCCTTATTTGGGGGCAAAATTGCAGAAATTTTACTTATGGCAGGGAAAAAAGGCAGAAAATTTTCTTATTTTAGGGCAAAAAGGCAGAAATTCCTAATATTTTGTGGCAAAAATGCAGAAATTCCCCTTATTTTGAGGTAAAAGGGTGAAATTCATCTTTATTGGGGGTAAAAAGGCAAAAATTTCCCTTATTTTGGGGCAAAATTGCCGAAATTTCACTTATTTCAGGGTAATAAGTCAGAAAATTTCCTTATTTTGGTGCAAAAAGGACAGAAATTCCCCTTGTTTTGGGGGAAAAAGACAGAAATTCCACATATTTAGAGGCCAAAAAGCAGAAATTCCCCTTATTTTGGAGCAAAATTACAGAAATTTCCCTGTTTTATGGAAAAAGGTATGCATTCTTCTTATTTTCGGGCAAAAAGGCAGAAATTCCCCGTATTTTGGAGCAAAATTGCAGAAATTAACCTAATTGTGGGGCAAAAATGCAGAAATTCCCTATATGTTGGGGCAAAAAGACAGAAATTCTCCTTATTTTGGGGAAACTCAGAAATTCCACTCATTTTGGGGCAAAATTCCAGAAATTTCCCTTATTTTGGGGCAAAATTGCAGAAATTTCACTTATTTTGTGGCAAAATTAGAGAAATTTCACTTATTTCAGGAAAAAAAAGCAGAAATTTTCTTATTTTGGGGCAAAAAAGCAGAAATTTCCCATATTTTGGTACAAAATTGCAGAAATTTTTCTTATTTTGGGCAAAAAGCCAGAAATTTCCCATATTTTGGGGCAAATATGCAGAAATTCCCATTCATTTTGAGGTAAAAAGGCTGAAATTCCCCTTATTTGGGGGCAAAAAGGCAGAAATTTCCCTTATTTTGAGGCAAAATTGCAGAAATTTCACTTATTTCAGGGTAATAAGTCAGAAATTTTCTTTATTTTGGGGCAAAAAAGACAGAAATTCCCTTTGTTTTGAGGGAAAAAGACAGAAATTCCACTTATTTAGAGTCATAAAAGCAGAAATTCCCCTCATTTTGGAGCAAAAATGAAGAAATTTTTCTTTTTTATGGCAAAAAGGAATGCATTCTTATTATTTTCGGACAAAAAAGGCAGAAATTTTCCGTATTTTGGAGCAAAATTGCAGAAATTCCCCTAATTGTGGTACAAAAAGGCAGAAATTCCCTATGTGTTGGGGCAAAAAGAGAGAAATTCTCCTTATTTTAGGGCAAAACTCAGAAATTTAACTTATTTTGGGGCAAAATTGCAGAAATTTCACTTATTTCATAAAAAAAGCAGAAATTTTCTTATTTTGGGGCAAAAAGGCAGAAATTTCCCATATTTTGGGGCAAAAATGCAGAAATTTTTTTTTATTTTGAGTTAAAAGGCTGAAATTCCCCTTATTTGGGGGCAAAAAGGCAGAAATTTCTCTTATTTTGGGGCAAAATTGCAGAAATTTCACTTATGTAAGGGTAATAAGTCAGAAATTTTTCTTATTTTGGGGCCAAAAAACAGAAATTCCCTTTGTTTTGGGGGAAAAAGTCAGAAATTCCACTTATTAGAGGCAAAAATGCAGAAATTCCTAATATTTTGTGGCAAAAATGCAGAAATTCCCCTTATTTTGAGGTAAAAAGCTGTAATTCCCTTTATTTGGGTGCAAAAAGGCCGAAATTTTCTCTTATTTTGGGGAAAAATTGCAGAAATTTCACTTATTTCAGGGTAATAAGTCAGAAATTTTCCTTATTTTGGGGCAAAAAAGACAGAAATTCCCTTTGTTTTGGGGGAAAAAGACAGAAATTCCACTTATTTAGATGCAAAAAAGCAGAAATTCCCTTTATTTTGGAGCAAAAATGAAGAAATTTCCCTTTTTTATGGCAAAAAGCTATGCATTCTTCTTATTTTCGGGCAAAAAGGCAGAAATTCCCCATATTTTGGAGCAAAATTGCAGAAATTCCCCTAATTGTGGGGCAAAAAGGCAGAAATTCCCTAAATGTTGGGGCAAAAAGACAGAAATTCTCCTTATTTTGGGGCAAAACTCAGAAATTCCACTTATTTCGGAGCAAAAATCCAGAAATTTCACTTATATTGGGGCAAAATTGCAGAAATTACACTTATTTTGGGGCAAAATTGCAGAAATTTCACTTATTTCAAAAAAAAGCAGAAATTCTCTTATTTTGGGGCAAAAAGGCAGAAATTCCTAATATTTTGTGGCTAAAATGCAGAAATTCCTTTTATTTTGAGGTAAAAATCCTGAAATTCCCCTTATTTGGGGGCAAAAAAGCAGAAATTTCCCTTATTTTGGGGCAAAATTGCAGAAATTTCACTTATTTCAGGGTAATAAGTCAGAAATTTTCTTTATTTTGGACAAAAAAGACAGAAATTCCCTTTGTTTTGGGGAAAAAATACATAAATTGCACTTATTAAGAGGCAAAAAAGCAGAAATTCCCCTTATTTTGGTTCAAAATTGCAGAAATTACACTTACTTCAGGGTAATAAGTAAAAAATTTTCCTTATTTGGGGGCAAAAAAGACAGAAATTCCCTTTGTTTTGGGGGAAAAAGACAGAAATTCCACTTATTTAGTGGCAAAAATGCAGAATTCCCCTTATTTTGGAGCAAAAATGAAGAAATTTCCCTTTTTTATGCCAAAAAGTTATGCATTCTTCTTATTTTCGGGCAAAAATGCAGAAATTCCCCGTATTTTGGAGCAAAATTGCAGAAATTCCCCTAATTCTGGGGCAAAAAGGCAGAAATTCCCTATATGTTTGGGCAAAAAGACAAAAATTCTCCTTATTTGGGGGCAAAACTCAGAAATTCCACTTATTTTGGGGCGAAATTCCAGAGATTTCCCTTATTTGGGGGCAAAATTGCAGAAATTTCACTTATGACAGGGAAAAAAGGCAGAAATTTTCCTTATTTTGGGGCAAAAAGCAGAAATTCCTAATATTTTGTGGCAAAAATGCAGAAATTCCCCTTATTTTGAGGTAAAAGGGTGAAATTCCTCTTATTTGGGATCAAAAAGGCAGAAATTTCCCTTATTTTGGGGCAAAATTGCAGAAATTTCACTTATGTCAGTGTAATAAGTCAGAAATTTTCCTTATTTTGGGGCCAAAAAACAGAAATTCCCTTTGTTTTGGGGGAAAAAGACAGAAATTCCACTTATTTAGAGGCAAAAATGCAGAAATTCCTAATATTTTGTGGCAAAAATGCAGAAATTCCCCTAATTTTGAGGTAAAATTTGAAATTCCCCTTATTTGGAAGCAAAAAGGCAGAAATTTCCCTTATTTTGGGGAAAAATTGCAGAAATTTCACTTATTTCAGGGTAATAAGTCAGAAATTTTCCTTATTTTGGGGCAAAAAAGACAGAAATTCCCTTTGTTTTGGGGGAAAAAGACAGAAATTCCACTTATTTGGATGCAAAAAAGCAGAAATTCCCTTTATTTTGGAGAAAAATGAAGAAATTTCCCTTTTTAATGGCAAAAAGCTATGCATTCTTCTTATTTTCGGGCAAAAAGGCAAAAATTCCCCATATTTTAGAGCAAAATTGCAGAAATTCCCCTAATTGTGGGGCAAAAAGGCAGAAATTCCCTAAATGTTGGGGCAAAAAGACAGAAATTCTCCTTATTTTGGGGCAAAACTCAGAAATTCCACTTATTTCGGAGCAAAATTCCAGAAATTTCACTTATATTGGGGCAAAATTGCAGAAATTACACTTATTTCAAAAAAAAAGCAGAAATTTTCTTATTTTGGGGCAAAAAGGAAGAAATTTCATTTATTTTGGTACAAAATTGCAGAAATTTTTCATATTTTGGGGCAAAAAAGCAGAAATTCCCCTTTTTTGGAGCAAAAATGAAGAAATTTTTCTTTTTTATGGCAAAAAGGTATGCATACTTCTTATTTTCGGGCAAAAAGGCAGAAACTCCTCGTATTTTGGAACAAAATTGATGAAATTCCCCTACATATGGGACAAAAAGGAAGAAATTCCCTATATGTTAGGGCAAAAAGACAGAAATTCTCTTTATTTTGGGGCAAAACTCAGAAATTCCACTTATTTTGGGGCAAAATTCCAGAAATTTCCCTTATTTTGGGGCAAAATTGCAGAAATTTCACTTATTTGGGGGCAAAATTGCAGAAATTTCACTTATTTCAGTATAAAAAGGCAGAAATTTTCCTTATTTTGGGGCAAAAAGCAGAAATTCCTAATATTTTGTGGAAAAAATGCAGAAATTCCCCTTATTTTGAGGCAAAAAGCCTGAAATTCCCCTTATTTGGGGGCAAAAAGGCAGAAATTTCCCATATTTTGGGGCAAAATTGCAGAAATTTCAATTACTTCAGGGTAATAAGTCAGAATTTTTCCTTATTTTGGGGCAAAAAATACAGAAATTCCCTTTGTTTTGAAGGAAAAAGTCAGAAATTCCACTTATTTAGAGGCAAAAAAGCAGAAATTCCCCTTATTTTGGAGCAAAAATGAAGAAATTTCCCTATTTTATGGCAAAAAATTATGCATTCTTCTAATTTTCAGGCAAAAAGGCAGAAATTCCCCGTATTTTGGAGCAAAATTGCAGAAATTTCCCTAATTGTGGGGCAAAAAGGCAGAAATTCCATATATGTTAGGGCAAAAAGACAGAAATTCTCCTTATTTTGGGGCAAAATTCTGAAATTCCACTTAGTTTGGGGCAAAATTCCAGAAATTTCCCTTATTTTGGGGCAAAATTGCAGAAATTTCTTTTATTTTGGGGCAAAATTGCAGAAATTTCAATTATTTTGTGGCAAAATTGCAGAAATTTCACTTATTTCAGGGAAAAAAGTCAGAAATTTTTGTTATTTTAGGGCAAAAATGCAGAAATTCCTAATATTTTGTGGCAAAAATGCAGAAATTCCCATTATTTTGAGATAAAAAGGCTGAAATTCACCTTATTTCGGGGCAAAAAGGCAGAAATTTTTCATATTTTGGGGCAAAATTGCAGAAATTTCACTTACTTCATGGTAATAAGTCAGAATTTTTCCTTATTTTGGGGCAAAAAATACAGAAATTCCCTTTGTTTTGGGGGAAAAAGACAGAAATTCCACTTATTTAGAGGCAAAAAAGCAGAAATTCCCCTTATTATGGAGCAAAAATGAAGAAATTTCCATTTTTTATGGCAAAAAGATATGCATTCTTCTTATTTTCGGGCAAAAAGGCAGAAATTCCCCGTATTTTGGAGCTAAATTGCAGAAATTCCCCTAATTGTGGGGCAAAAAGGCAGAAATTCCCTATATGTTGGGGCAAAAAGACAGAAATTCCCCTTATTTTGGTTCAAAATTGCAGAAATTTCACTTACTTCAGGGTAATAAGTCAGAAATTTTCCTTATTTGGGGGCAAAAAATACAGAAATTACCTTTGTTTTGGGGGAAAAAGACAGAAATTCCAATTATTTAGAGGCAAAAATGCAGAATTCCCCTTATTTTGGAGCAAAATTGCAGAAATTCCCCTAATTGTGGGGCAAAAAGGCAGAAATTCCCTATATGTTTGAGCAAAAAGACAGAAATTCTCTTTATTTGGGGGCAAAACTCAGAAATTCCACTTATTTTGGGGCAAAATTCCAGAGATTTCCCTTATTTTGGGGCAAAATTGCAGAAATTTCACTTATGGCAGGGAAAAAAGGCAGAAAATTTCCTTATTTTGGGGCAAAAAGGCAGAAATTCCTAATATTTTGTGGCAAAAATGCAGAAATTCCCCTTATTTTGAGGTAAAAGGGTGAAATTTCTCTTATTTGGGGGCAAAAATGCAGAAATATCCCTTATTTTGGGGCAAAATTGCAGAAATTTCACTTATTTCAGGGTAATAAGTCAGAAAATTTCCTTATTTTGGTGCAAAAAAGACAGAAATTCCCCTTGTTTTGGGGGAAAAAGACGGAAATTCCACATATTTAGAGGCCAAAAAGCAGAAATTCCCCTTATTTTGGAGCAAAATTACAGAAATTTCCCTTTTTTATGGAAAAAGGTATGCATTCTTCTTATTTTCGGGCAAAAAGGCAGAAATTCCCCGTATTTTGGAGCAAAATTGCAGAAATTAACCTAATTGTGGGGCAAAAATGCAGAAATTCCCTATATGTTGGGGCAAAAAGACAGAAATTCTTCTTATTTTGGGGAAACTCAGAAATTCCAGTCATTTTGGGGCAAAATTCCAGAAATTTCCCTTATTTTGGGGCAAAATTGCAGAAATTTCACTTATTTTGTGGCAAAATTAGAGAAATTTCACTTATTTCAGGAAAAAAATGCAGAAATTTTCCTATTTTGGGGCAAAAAAGCAGAAATTTCCCATATTTTGGTACAAAATTGCAGAAATTTTTTTATTTTGGGCCAAAAGGCAGAAATTTCCCATATTTTGGGGCAAACATGCAGAAATTCCCCTTCATTTTGAGGTAAAAAGGCTGAAATTCCCCTTATTTGGGGGCAAAAAGGCAGAAATTTCCCTTATTTTGGGTAAAATTGCAGAAATTTCACTTATTTCAGGGTAATAAGTCAGAAATTTTCCTTATTTTGGGGCAAAAAATCAGAAATTCCCTTTGTTTTGGGGGAAAAAGACAGAAATTCCACTTATTTAGCGGCATAAAAGCAGAAATTCCCCTCATTTTGGAGCAAAAATGAAGAAATTTCCCTTTTTTATGGCAAAAAGGTATGCATTCTTATTATGTTCGGACAAAAACGGCAGAAATTCCTTGTATTTTGGAGCAAAATTGCAGAATTCCCCTAATTGTGGGGCAACAAAGCAGAAATTCCCTATATGTTGGGGCAAAAAGACAGAAATTCTCCTTATTTTAGGGCAAAACTCAGAAATTTAACTTATTTTGGGGCAAAATTGCAGAAATTTTACTTATTTCATAAAAAAAGCAGAAATTTTCTTATTTTGGAGCCAAAAGGCAGAAATTTCTTTTATTTTGTTACAAAATTGCAGAATTTTTTCTTATTTTGGGGCAAAAAGGCAGAAATTTCCCATATTTTGGGGCAAAAATGCAGAAATTTTTTTTTTTTGAGTTAAAAGGCTGAAATTCCCCTTATTTGGGGGCAAAAAGGCTGAAATTTCTCTTATTTTGGGGCAAAATTGCAGAAATTTCACTTATGTAAGGGTAATAAGTCAGAAATTTTCCTTATTTTGGAGCCAAAAAACAGAAATTCCCTTTGTTTTGGGGGAAAAAGACAGAAATTCCACTTATTTAGAGGCAAAAATGCAGAAATTCCTAATATTTTGTGGCAAAAATGCAGAAATTCCCCTTATTTTGAGGTAAAAAGCTGAAATTCCCCTTATTTGGGAGCAAAAAGGCAGAAATTTTCTCTTATTTTGGGGAAAAATTGCAGAAATTTCACTTATTTCAGGGTAATAAGTCAGAAATTTTTCTTATTTTGGGGCAAAAAAGACAGAAATTCCCTTTGTTTTGGAGGAAAAAGACAGAAATTCCACTTATTTAGATGCAAAAAAGCAGAAATTCCCTTTATTTTGGAGCAAAAATGAAGAAATTTCCCTTTTTTATGGCAAAAAGCTATGCATTCTTCTTATTTTCGGGCAAAAAGGCAGAAATTCCCCATATTTTGGAGCAAAATTGCAGAAATACCCCTAATTTGTCGGGCAAAAAGGCAGAAATTCCCTAAATGTTGGGGCAAAAAGACAGAAATTCTCCTTATTTTGTGCAAAATTCAGAAATTCCACTTATTTCGAAGCAAAATTCCAGAAATTTCACATATATTGGGGCAAAATTGCAGAAATTACACTTATTTTGGGGCAAAATTGCAGAAATTTCACTTATTTCAAAAAAAAGAAGAAATTTTTTTATTTTGGGGTAAAAAGGCAGAAATTTCTTTTATTTTGGTACAAAATTGCAGAAATTTTTCTTATTTTGGAGCAAAAAGGCAGATATTTTCCATATTTTGGGGCAAAAATGCAGAAATTCCCCTTATTTTGAGTAAAAAGGCTGAAATTCCCCTTAATTGGGGGCAAACAGGCAGAAATTTCCTCATTTTGGGGCAAAATTGCAAAAATTTCACTTATTTCAGGGTAATCAGTCAGAAATTTTCCTTATTTTGGGGCAAAAAGACAGAAATTTCCTGTTTTTGGGGAAAAAGACAGATATTCCACTTTTTTAGAGGCAAAAAAGCAGAAATTCCTTTCATTTTGGAGCAAAAAAAAAGAAATTTCTCTTTTTGGTGGCAAAAGGTATACATTCCCCTTATTTTCAGGCTAAAAAGCAAAAATTCCCCGTATTTTGGAGCAAAATTGCAGAAATTCCCCTAATTGTGGGGCAAAAAGGCAGAAATTCCCTATATGTTAGGGCAAAAAAAAGAAATTCTTTTTATTTTGGGGCAAAACTCAGAAATTCCACTTATTTTGGAGCAAAATTCCAGAAATTTCCCAT
Source organism: Micromys minutus (assembly GCF_963924665.1). Taxonomy (NCBI): domain Eukaryota; kingdom Metazoa; phylum Chordata; class Mammalia; order Rodentia; family Muridae; genus Micromys; species Micromys minutus. The sequence continues at coordinate 44,011 of NW_027667542.1, forward strand.
ATTTTGGGGCAAAATTGCAGAAATTTCACTTATTTTGGGGCAAAATTGCAGAAATTTCACTTATTTCAGTGAAAAAAGGCAGAAATTTTCCTTATTTTGGGGCAAAAAGGCAGAAATTCCTAATATTTTGTGACAAAAATGCAGAAATTCCCCTTATTTTGAGGTAAAAATGCTGAAATTCCCCTTATTTGGGGGCAAAAAAGCAGAAATTTCCCTTATTTTGGGGCAAAATTGCAGAAATTTCACTTATTTTAGGGTAATAAGTCAGAAATTTTCCTTATTTTGGGCAAAAAAGACAGAAATTCCCTTTGTTTTGCGTGAAAAATACATAAATTCCACTTATTTAGAGGCAAAAAAGCAGAAATTCCCCTTATTTTGGTTCAAAATTGCAGAAATTTCACTTACTTCAGGGTAATAAGTCAGAAATTTTCCTTATTTGGGGGCAAAAAAGACAGAAATTACCTTTGTTTTGGGGGAAAAAGACAGAAATTCCACTTATTTAGAGGCAAAAATGCAGAATTCCCCTTATTTTGGAGCAAAATTGCAGAAATTCCCCTAATTGTGGGGCAAAAAGGCAGAAATTCCCTATATGTTTGAGCAAAAAGACAGAAATTCTCTTTATTTGGGGGCAAAACTCAGAAATTCCACTTATTTTGGGGCAAAATTCCAGAGATTTCCCTTATTTTGGGGCAAAATTGCAGAAATTTCACTTATGGCAGGGAAAAAAGGCAGAAAATTTCCTTATTTTGTGGCAAAAAGGCAGAAATTCCTAATATTTTGTGGCAAAAATGCAGAAATTCCCCTTTATTTTGAGGTAAAAAGGCTGAAATTCCCCTTATTTGGGGGCAAAAAGGCAGAAATTTCCCTTATTTTGGGGCAAAATTGCAGAAATTTCACTTATTTCAGTGTAATAAGTCAGAAATTTTCCTTATTTTGGGGCAAAAAATCAGAAATTCCCTTTGTTTTGGGGGAAAAAGACAGAAATTCCACTTATTTAGAGGCATAAAAGCAGAAATTCCCCTCATTTTGGAGCAAAAATGAAGAAATTTCCCTTTTTTATGGCAAAAAGGTATGCATTCTTATTATTTTCGGACAAAAAAGGCAGAAATTCCCCGTATTTTGGAGCAAAATTGCAGAAATTCCTCTAATTGTGTGGCAAAAAGGCAGAAATTCCCTATATGTTGGGGCAAAAAGAAAGAAATTCTCCTTATTTTAGGGCAAAACTCAGAAATTTAACTTATTTTGGGGCAAAATTGCAGAAATTTCACTTATTTCATAAAAAAAGCAGAAATTTTCTTATTTTGGAGCCAAAAGGCAGAAATTTCTTTTATTTTGTTACAAAATTGCAGAATTTTTTCTTATTTTGGGGCAAAAAGGCAGAAATTACCCATATTTTGAGGCAAAAATGCAGAAATTTTTTTTTATTTTGAGTTAAAAGGCTGAAATTCCCCTTATTTGGGGGCAAAAAGGCAGAAATTTCCTTATTTTGGGGCAAAATTGCAGAAATTTCACTTATTTCAGTGAAAAATGGCAGAAATTTTCCTTATTTTGGGGCAAAAAGGCAGAAATTCCTAATATTTTGTGGCAAAAATGCAGAAATTCCCCTTATTTTCAGGTAAAAATGCTGAAATTCCCCTTATTTGGGGGCAAAAAAGCAGAAATTTCCCTTATTTTGGGGCAAAATTGCAGAAATTTCACTTATTTTAGGGTAATAAGTCAGAAATTTTCTTTTTTTGGGCAAAAAAGACAGAAATTCCCTTTGTTTTGGGGGAAAAATACATAAATTCCACTTATTTAGAGGCAAAAAAGCAGAAATTCCCCTTAATTTGGTTCAAAATTGCAGAAATTTCACTTACTTCATGGTAATAAGTCAGAAATTTTCCTTATTTGGGGGCAAAAAAGACAGAAATTACCTTTGTTTTGGGGGAAAAAGACAGAAATTCCACTTATTTAGAGGCAAAAAGCAGAATTCCCTTTATTTTGGAGCAAAAATGAAGACATTTCCCTTTTTTATAGAAAAAGTTATGAATTCTTCTTATTTTCGGGCAAATAGGCAGAAATTCCCCGTATTTTGGAGCAAAATTGCAGAAATTCCCCTAATTGTGGGGCAAAAAGGCCGAAATTCCCTATATGTTGGGGCAAAAAGACAGAAATTCTCCTTATTTGGGGGCAAAACTCAGAAATTCCACTTATTTTGGGGCAAAATTCCAGAGATTTCCCTTATTTGGGGGCAAAATTGCAGAAATTTTACTTATGGCAGGGAAAAAAGGCAGAAAATTTTCTTATTTTAGGGCAAAAAGGCAGAAATTCCTAATATTTTGTGGCAAAAATGCAGAAATTCCCCTTATTTTGAGGTAAAAGGGTGAAATTCATCTTTATTGGGGGTAAAAAGGCAAAAATTTCCCTTATTTTGGGGCAAAATTGCCGAAATTTCACTTATTTCAGGGTAATAAGTCAGAAAATTTCCTTATTTTGGTGCAAAAAGGACAGAAATTCCCCTTGTTTTGGGGGAAAAAGACAGAAATTCCACATATTTAGAGGCCAAAAAGCAGAAATTCCCCTTATTTTGGAGCAAAATTACAGAAATTTCCCTGTTTTATGGAAAAAGGTATGCATTCTTCTTATTTTCGGGCAAAAAGGCAGAAATTCCCCGTATTTTGGAGCAAAATTGCAGAAATTAACCTAATTGTGGGGCAAAAATGCAGAAATTCCCTATATGTTGGGGCAAAAAGACAGAAATTCTCCTTATTTTGGGGAAACTCAGAAATTCCACTCATTTTGGGGCAAAATTCCAGAAATTTCCCTTATTTTGGGGCAAAATTGCAGAAATTTCACTTATTTTGTGGCAAAATTAGAGAAATTTCACTTATTTCAGGAAAAAAAAGCAGAAATTTTCTTATTTTGGGGCAAAAAAGCAGAAATTTCCCATATTTTGGTACAAAATTGCAGAAATTTTTCTTATTTTGGGCAAAAAGCCAGAAATTTCCCATATTTTGGGGCAAATATGCAGAAATTCCCATTCATTTTGAGGTAAAAAGGCTGAAATTCCCCTTATTTGGGGGCAAAAAGGCAGAAATTTCCCTTATTTTGAGGCAAAATTGCAGAAATTTCACTTATTTCAGGGTAATAAGTCAGAAATTTTCTTTATTTTGGGGCAAAAAAGACAGAAATTCCCTTTGTTTTGAGGGAAAAAGACAGAAATTCCACTTATTTAGAGTCATAAAAGCAGAAATTCCCCTCATTTTGGAGCAAAAATGAAGAAATTTTTCTTTTTTATGGCAAAAAGGAATGCATTCTTATTATTTTCGGACAAAAAAGGCAGAAATTTTCCGTATTTTGGAGCAAAATTGCAGAAATTCCCCTAATTGTGGTACAAAAAGGCAGAAATTCCCTATGTGTTGGGGCAAAAAGAGAGAAATTCTCCTTATTTTAGGGCAAAACTCAGAAATTTAACTTATTTTGGGGCAAAATTGCAGAAATTTCACTTATTTCATAAAAAAAGCAGAAATTTTCTTATTTTGGGGCAAAAAGGCAGAAATTTCCCATATTTTGGGGCAAAAATGCAGAAATTTTTTTTTATTTTGAGTTAAAAGGCTGAAATTCCCCTTATTTGGGGGCAAAAAGGCAGAAATTTCTCTTATTTTGGGGCAAAATTGCAGAAATTTCACTTATGTAAGGGTAATAAGTCAGAAATTTTTCTTATTTTGGGGCCAAAAAACAGAAATTCCCTTTGTTTTGGGGGAAAAAGTCAGAAATTCCACTTATTAGAGGCAAAAATGCAGAAATTCCTAATATTTTGTGGCAAAAATGCAGAAATTCCCCTTATTTTGAGGTAAAAAGCTGTAATTCCCTTTATTTGGGTGCAAAAAGGCCGAAATTTTCTCTTATTTTGGGGAAAAATTGCAGAAATTTCACTTATTTCAGGGTAATAAGTCAGAAATTTTCCTTATTTTGGGGCAAAAAAGACAGAAATTCCCTTTGTTTTGGGGGAAAAAGACAGAAATTCCACTTATTTAGATGCAAAAAAGCAGAAATTCCCTTTATTTTGGAGCAAAAATGAAGAAATTTCCCTTTTTTATGGCAAAAAGCTATGCATTCTTCTTATTTTCGGGCAAAAAGGCAGAAATTCCCCATATTTTGGAGCAAAATTGCAGAAATTCCCCTAATTGTGGGGCAAAAAGGCAGAAATTCCCTAAATGTTGGGGCAAAAAGACAGAAATTCTCCTTATTTTGGGGCAAAACTCAGAAATTCCACTTATTTCGGAGCAAAAATCCAGAAATTTCACTTATATTGGGGCAAAATTGCAGAAATTACACTTATTTTGGGGCAAAATTGCAGAAATTTCACTTATTTCAAAAAAAAGCAGAAATTCTCTTATTTTGGGGCAAAAAGGCAGAAATTCCTAATATTTTGTGGCTAAAATGCAGAAATTCCTTTTATTTTGAGGTAAAAATCCTGAAATTCCCCTTATTTGGGGGCAAAAAAGCAGAAATTTCCCTTATTTTGGGGCAAAATTGCAGAAATTTCACTTATTTCAGGGTAATAAGTCAGAAATTTTCTTTATTTTGGACAAAAAAGACAGAAATTCCCTTTGTTTTGGGGAAAAAATACATAAATTGCACTTATTAAGAGGCAAAAAAGCAGAAATTCCCCTTATTTTGGTTCAAAATTGCAGAAATTACACTTACTTCAGGGTAATAAGTAAAAAATTTTCCTTATTTGGGGGCAAAAAAGACAGAAATTCCCTTTGTTTTGGGGGAAAAAGACAGAAATTCCACTTATTTAGTGGCAAAAATGCAGAATTCCCCTTATTTTGGAGCAAAAATGAAGAAATTTCCCTTTTTTATGCCAAAAAGTTATGCATTCTTCTTATTTTCGGGCAAAAATGCAGAAATTCCCCGTATTTTGGAGCAAAATTGCAGAAATTCCCCTAATTCTGGGGCAAAAAGGCAGAAATTCCCTATATGTTTGGGCAAAAAGACAAAAATTCTCCTTATTTGGGGGCAAAACTCAGAAATTCCACTTATTTTGGGGCGAAATTCCAGAGATTTCCCTTATTTGGGGGCAAAATTGCAGAAATTTCACTTATGACAGGGAAAAAAGGCAGAAATTTTCCTTATTTTGGGGCAAAAAGCAGAAATTCCTAATATTTTGTGGCAAAAATGCAGAAATTCCCCTTATTTTGAGGTAAAAGGGTGAAATTCCTCTTATTTGGGATCAAAAAGGCAGAAATTTCCCTTATTTTGGGGCAAAATTGCAGAAATTTCACTTATGTCAGTGTAATAAGTCAGAAATTTTCCTTATTTTGGGGCCAAAAAACAGAAATTCCCTTTGTTTTGGGGGAAAAAGACAGAAATTCCACTTATTTAGAGGCAAAAATGCAGAAATTCCTAATATTTTGTGGCAAAAATGCAGAAATTCCCCTAATTTTGAGGTAAAATTTGAAATTCCCCTTATTTGGAAGCAAAAAGGCAGAAATTTCCCTTATTTTGGGGAAAAATTGCAGAAATTTCACTTATTTCAGGGTAATAAGTCAGAAATTTTCCTTATTTTGGGGCAAAAAAGACAGAAATTCCCTTTGTTTTGGGGGAAAAAGACAGAAATTCCACTTATTTGGATGCAAAAAAGCAGAAATTCCCTTTATTTTGGAGAAAAATGAAGAAATTTCCCTTTTTTATGGCAAAAAGCTATGCATTCTTCTTATTTTCGGGCAAAAAGGCAAAAATTCCCCATATTTTAGAGCAAAATTGCAGAAATTCCCCTAATTGTGGGGCAAAAAGGCAGAAATTCCCTAAATGTTGGGGCAAAAAGACAGAAATTCTCCTTATTTTGGGGCAAAACTCAGAAATTCCACTTATTTCGGAGCAAAATTCCAGAAATTTCACTTATATTGGGGCAAAATTGCAGAAATTACACTTATTTCAAAAAAAAAGCAGAAATTTTCTTATTTTGGGGCAAAAAGGAAGAAATTTCATTTATTTTGGTACAAAATTGCAGAAATTTTTCTTATTTTGGAGCAAAAAGGCAGAAATTTTCCATATTTTGGGGCAAAAATGCAGAAATTCCCCTTATTTTGAGTAAAAAGGCTGAAATTCCCCTTAATTGAGGGCAAAAAGGCAGAAATTTCCTTATTTTGGGGCAAAATTGCAGAAATTACACTTATTTCAGGGTAATCAGTCAGAAATTTTCCTTATTTTGGGGCAAAATTGCAGAAAATTCACTTATTTTGGGGCAAAATTGCAGAAATTTCACTTTTTTCAGTGAAAAAAAGCAGAAATTTTCCTTATTTTGGAGCAAAAAGGCAGAAATTCCTAATATTTTGTGGCAAAAATGCAGAAATTCCCCTTATTTTGAGGTAAAAATGCTGAAATTCCCCTTATTTGGGGGCAAAAAGCAGAAATTTCCCTTATTTTGGGGCAAAATTGCAGAAAGTTCACTTATTTCAGGGTAATAAGTCTGAAATTTTCCTTATTTTGGGAAAAAAAGACAGAAATTCCCTTTGTTTTGGGAGAAAAATACATAAATTCCTCTTATTTAGAGGCAAAAAAGCAGAAATTCCCCTTATTTTGGTTCAAAATTGCAGAAATTTCACTTACTTCAGGGTAATAAGTCAGAAATTTTCCTTATTTTGGGGCAAAAAAGACAGAAATTACCTTTGTTTTGGGGGAAAAAGACAGAAATTCCACTTATTTAGAGGCAAAAAAGCAGAATTCCCCTTATTTTGGAGCAAAAATGAAGAAATTTCCCTTTTTTATGCCAAAAAGTTATGCATTCTTCTTATTTTCGGGCAAAAATGCAGAAATTCCCCATATTTTGGAGCAAAATTGCAGAAATTCCCCTAATTCTGGGGCAAAAAGGCAGAAATTCCCTATATGTTGGGCTAAAAAGACCGAAATTCTCCTTATTTGGGGGCAAAACTCAGAAATTCCACTTATTTTGGGGCGAAATTCCAGAGATTTCCCTTATTTGGGGGCAAAATTGCAGAAATTTCACTTATGACAGGGAAAAAAGGCAGAAATTTTCCTTATTTTGGGGCAAAAAGCAGAAATTCCTAATATTTATGGCAAAAATGCAGAAATTCCCCTTATTTTGAGGTAAAAGGGTGAAATTCCTCTTATTTGGGATCAAAAAGGCAGAAATTTCCCTTATTTTGGGGCAAAATTGCAGAAATTTCACTTATGTCAGGGTAATAGGTCAGAAATTTTCCTTATTTTGGGGCCAAAAAACAGAAATTCCCTTTGTTTTGGGGGAAAAAGACAGAAATTCCACTTATTTAGAGGCAAAAATGCAGAAATTCCTAATATTTTGTGGCAAAAATGCAGAAATTCCCCTTATTTTGAGGTAAAATCTGAAATTCCCCTTATTTGGAAGCAAAAAGGCAGAAATTTCCCTTATTTTGGGGAAAAAATGCAGAAATTTCAATTATTTCAGGGTAATAAGTCAGAAATTTTCCTTATTTTGGGGCAAAAAAGACAGAAATTCCCTTTGTTTTGGGGGGAAAAGACAGAAATTCCACTTATTTAGATGCAAAAAAGCAGAAATTCCCTTTATTTTGGAGAAAAAATAAAAAAATTTCCCTTTTTTATGGCAAAAAGCTATGCATTCTTCTTATTTTCGGGCAAAAAGGCAAAAATTCCCCATATTTTGGAGCAAAATTGCAGAAATTCCCCTAATTGTGGGGCAAAAAGGCAGAAATTCCCTAAATGTAGGGGCAAAATGACAGAAATTCTCCTTATTTTGGGGCAAAACTCAGAAATTCCACTTATTTCGGAGCAAAATTCCAGAAATTTCACTTATATTGGGGCAAAATTGCAGAAATTACACTTATTTCAAAAAAAAAGCAGAAATTTTCTTATTTTGGGGCAAAAAGGAAGAAATTTCATTTATTTTGGTACAAAATTGCAGAAATTTTTCTTATTTTGGAGCAAAAAGGCAGAAATTTTCCATATTTTGGGGCAAAAATGCAGAAATTCCCCTTATTTTGAGTAAAAAGGCTGAAATTCCCCTTAATTGGGGGCAAAAAGGCAGAAATTTCCTTATTTTGGGGCAAAATTGCAGAAATTACACTTTTTTCAGGGTAATCAGTCAGAAATTTTCCTTATTTTGGGGCAAAATTGCAGAAAATTCACTTATTTTGGGGCAAAATTGCAGAAATTTCACTTTTTTCAGTGAAAAAAAGCAGAAATTTTCCTTATTTTGGAGCAAAAAGGCAGAAATTCCTAATATTTTGTGGCAAAAATGCAGAAATTCCCCTTATTTTGAGGTAAAAATGCTGAAATTCCCCTTATTTGGGGGCAAAAAGCAGAAATTTCCCTTATTTTGGGGCAAAATAGCAGAAAGTTCACTTATTTCAGGGTAATAAGTCAGAAATTTTCCTTATTTTGGGCAAAAAAGACAGAAATTCCCTTTGTTTTGGGGGAAAAATACATAAATTCCTCTTATTTAGAGGCAAAAAAGCAGAAATTCCCCTTATTTTGGTTCAAAATTGCAGAAATTTCACTTACTTCAGGGTAATAAGTCAGAAATTTTCCTTATTTTGGGGCAAAAAAGACAGAAATTACCTTTGTTTTGGGGGAAAAAGACAGAAATTCCACTTATTTAGAGGCAAAAAAGCAGAATTCCCCTTATTTTGGAGCAAAAATGAAGAAATTTCCCTTTTTTATGCCAAAAAGTTATGCATTCTTCTTATTTTCGGGCAAAAATGCAGAAATTCCCCGTATTTTGGAGCAAAATTGCAGAAATTCCCCTAATTGTGGGGCAAAAAGGCAGAAATTCCCTAAATGTTGGGGCAAAAAGACAGAAATTCTCCTTATTTTGGGGCAAAACTCAGAAATTCCACTTATTTCGGAGCAAAATTCCAGAAATTTCACTTATATTGGGGCAAAATTGCAGAAATTACACTTATTTTGGGGCAAAATTGCAGAAATTTCACTTATTTCAAAAAAAAGCAGAAATTCTCTTATTTTGGGGCAAAAAGGCAGAAATTTCTTTTATTTTGGTACAAAATTGCAGAAATTTTTCTTATTTTGAAGCAAAAAGGCAGAAATTTTCCATATTTTGGGGCAAAAATGCAGAAATTCCCCTTATTTTGAGTTAAAAGGCTGAAATTCCCCTTAATTGAGGGCAAAAAGGCAGAAATTTCCTTATTTTGGGGCAAAATAGCAAAAATTTCACTTATTTCAGGGTAATCAGTCAGAAATTTTCCTTATTTTGGGGCAAAAAGACAGAAATTCCTTTTGTTTTTGAGGAAAAAGACAGATATTCCACTTTTTTAGAGGCAAAAAAGGAGAAATTTCTTTTTATTTTGGAGCAAAAATAAAGAAATTTCTCTTTTTTGTGGCAAAAGGTATGCATTCCCCTTATTTTCTGGCTAAAAAGCAGAAATTCCCCGTATTTTGGAGCAAAATTGCAGAAATTCCCCTAATTATGGGGCAAAAAGGCAGAATATCCCTATATGTTAGGGCAAAAAAACAAAAATTCTCTTTATTTTGGTGGCAAAACTCAGAAATTCCACTTATTTTGGGGCAAAATTCCAGAAATTTGCCTCATTTTGTGGCAAAATTGCCGAAATTTCACTTATTTTGGGGCAAAATTGCAGAAATTTCACTTATTTCAGTGAAAAAAGGCAGAAATTTTTTTATTTTGAGGCAAAAAGGCAGAAATTCCTAATATTTTGTGGCTAAAATGCAGAAATTCCTTTTATTTTGAGGTAAAAATCCTGAAATTCCCCTTATTTGGGGGCAAAAAAGCAGAAATTTCCCTTATTTTGGGGCAAAATTGCAGAAATTTCACTTATTTCAGGGTAATAAGTCAGAAATTTTCTTTATTTTGGACAAAAAAGACAGAAATTCCCTTTGTTTTGGGGGAAAAAGACAGAAATTCCACTTATTTAGAGGCAAAAAAGCAGAAATTCCCCTTATTTTGGTTCAAAATTGCAGAAATTTCACTTACTTCAGGGCAATAAGTAAAAAATTTTCCTTATTTGGGGGCAAAAAAGACAGAAATTACCTTTGTTTTGGGGGAAAAAGACAGAAATTCCACTTATTTAGTGGCAAAAAAGCAGAATTCCCCTTATTTTGGAGCAAAAATGAAGAAATTTCCCTTTTTTATGCCAAAAAGTTATGCATTCTTCTTATTTTCGGGCAAAAATGCAGAAATTCCCCGTATTTTGGAGCAAAATTGCAGAAATTACCCTAATTCTGGGGCAAAAAGGCAGAAATTCCCTATATGTTGGGGCAAAAAGACAAAAATTCTCCTTATTTGGGGGCAATACTCAGAAATTCCACTTATTTTGGGGCGAAATTCCAGAGATTTCCCTTATTTGGGGGCAAAATTGCAGAAATTTCACTTATGACAGGGAAAAAAGGCAGAAATTTTCCTTATTTTGGGGCAAAAAGCAGAAATTCCTAATATTTTGTGGCAAAAATGCAGAAATTCCCCTTATTTTGAGGTAAAAGGGTGAAATTCCTCTTCTTTGGGATCAAAAATGCAGAAAATTCCCTTATTTTGGGGCAAAATTGCAGAAATTTCACTTATGTCAGGGTAATAAGTCAGAAATTTTCCTTATTTTGGGGCCAAAAAACAGAAATTCCCTTTGTTTTGGGGGAAAAAGACAGAAATTCCACTTATTTAGAGGCAAAAATGCAGAAATTCCTAATATTTTGTGGCAAAAATGCAGAAATTCTTCTAATTTTGAGGTAAAATCTGAAATTCCCCTTATTTGGAAGCAAAAAGGCAGAAATTTCCCTTATTTTGGGGAAAAATTGCAGAAATTTCACTTATTTCAGGGTAATAAGTCAGAAATTTTCCTTATTTTGGGGCAAAAAAGACAGAAATTCCCTTTGTTTTGGGGGGAAAAGACAGAAATTCCACTTATTTGGATGCAAAAAAGCAGAAATTCCCTTTATTTTGGAGAAAAATTAAGAAATTTCCCTTTTTTTATGGCAAAAAGCTATGCATTCTTCTTATTTTCGGGCAAAAAGGCAAAAATTCCCCATATTTTGGAGCAAAATTGCAGAAATTCCCCTAATTGTGGGGCAAAAAGGCAGAAATTCCCTAAATGTTGGGGCAAAAAGACAGAAATTCTCCTTATTTTGGGGCAAAACTCAGAAATTCCACTTATTTCGGAGCAAAATTCCAGAAATTTCACTTATATTGGGGCAAAATTGAAGAAATTACACTTATTTCAAAAAAAAAGCAGAAATTTTCTTATTTTGGGGCAAAAAGGAAGAAATTTCATTTATTTTGGTACAAAATTGCAGAAATTTTTCTTATTATGGAGCAAAAAGGCAGAAATTTTCCATATTTTGGGGCAAAAATGCAGAAATTCCCCTTATTTTGAGTAAAAAGGCTGAAATTCCCCTTAATTGGGGGCAAAAAGGCAGAAATTTCCTTATTTTGGGGCAAAATTGCAGAAATTACACTTATTTAAGGGTAATCAGTCAGAAATTTTCCTTATTTTGGGGCAAAATTGCAGAAAATTCACTTATTTTGGGGCAAAATTGCAGAAATTTCACTTATTTTAGGGCAAAATTGCAGAAATTTCACTTATTTCAGTGAAAAAAGGCAGAAATTTTTTTATTTTGAGGCAAAAAGGCAGAAATTCCTAATATTTTGTGGCTAAAATGCAGAAATTCCTTTTATTTTGAGGTAAAAATCCTGAAATTCCCCTTATTTGGGGGCAAAAAAGCAGAAATTTCCCTTATTTTGGGGCAAAATTGCAGAAATTTCACTTATTTCAGGGTAATAAGTCAGAAATTTTCTTTATTTTGGACAAAAAAGACAGAAATTCCCTTTGTTTTGGGGAAAAAATACATAAATTGCACTTATTTAGAGGCAAAAAAGCAGAAATTCCCCTTATTTTGGTTCAAAATTGCAGAAATTTCACTTACTTCAGGGCAATAAGTAAAAAATTTTCCTTATTTGGGGGCAAAAAAGACAGAAATTACCTTTGTTTTGGGGGAAAAAGACAGAAATTCCACTTATTTAGTGGCAAAAAAGCAGAATTCCCCTTATTTTGGAGCAAAAATGAAGAAATTTCCCTTTTTTATGCCAAAAAGTTATGCATTCTTCTTATTTTCGGGCAAAAATGCAGAAATTCCCCGTATTTTGGAGCAAAATTGCAGAAATTTCCCTAATTCTGGGGCAAAAAGGCAGAAATTCCCTATATGTTGGGGCAAAAAGACAAAAATTCTCCTTATTTGGGGGCAATACTCAGAAATTCCACTTATTTTGGGGCAAAATTTCAGAGATTTCCCTTATTTGGGGGCAAAATTGCAGAAATTTCACTTATGACAGGGAAAAAAGGCAGAAATTTTTTTTATTTTGGGGCAAAAAGGCAGAAATTCCTAATATTTTGTGGCAAAAATGCAGAAATTTCCCTTATTTTGAGGTAAAAGGGTGAAATTCCTCTTCTTTGGGATCAAAAATGCAGAAAATTCCCTTATTTTGGGGCAAAATTGCAGAAATTTCACTTATGTCAGGGTAATAAGTCAGAAATTTTCCTTATTTTGGGGCCAAAAAACAGAAATTCCCTTTGTTTTGGGGGAAAAAGACAGAAATTCCACTTATTTAGAGGCAAAAATGCAGAAATTCCTAATATTTTGTGGCAAAAATGCAGAAATTCCCCTAATTTTGAGGTAAAATCTGAAATTCCTCTTATTTGGAAGCAAAAAGGCAGAAATTTCCCTTATTTTGGGGAAAAATTGCAGAAATTTCACTTATTTCAGGGTAATAAGTCAGAAATTTTCCTTATTTTGGGGCAAAAAAGACAGAAATTCCCTTTGTTTTGGGGGGAAAAGACAGAAATTCCACTTATTTGAATGCAAAAAAGCAGAAATTCCCTTTATTTTGGAGAAAAATTAAGAAATTTCCCTTTTTTATGGCAAAAAGCTATGCATTCTTCTTATTTTCGGGCAAAAAGGCAAAAATTCCCCATATTTTGGAGCAAAATTGCAGAAATTCCCCTAATTGTGGGGCAAAAAGGCAGAAATTCCCGAAATGTTGGGGCAAAAAGACAGAAATTCTCCTTATTTTGGGGCAAAACTCAGAAATTCCACTTATTTCGGAGCAAAATTCCAGAAATTTCACTTATATTGGGGCAAAATTGCAGAAATTACACTTATTTCAAAAAAAAGCAGAAATTTTCTTATTTTGGGGCAAAAAGGAAGAAATTTCATTTATTTTGGTACAAAATTGCAGAAATTTTTCTTATTATGGAGCAAAAAGGCAGAAATTTTCCATATTTTGGGGCAAAAATGCAGAAATTCCCCTTATTTTGAGTAAAAAGGCTGAAATTCCCCTTAATTGGGGGCAAAAAGGCAGAAATTTCCTTATTTTGGGGCAAAATTGCAGAAATTACACTTATTTCAGGGTAATCAGTCAGAAATTTTCCTTATTTTGGGGCAAAATTGCAGAAATTTCACTTATTTCAGTGAAAAAAGGCAGAAATTTTTTTATTTTGAGGCAAAAAGGCAGAAATTCCTAATATTTTGTGGCTAAAATGCAGAAATTCCTTTTATTTTGAGGTAAAAATCCTGAAATTCCCCTTATTTGGGGGCAAAAAAGCAGAAATTTCCCTTATTTTGGGGCAAAATTGCAGAAATTTCACTTATTTCAGGGTAATAAGTCAGAAATTTTCTTTATTTTGGACAAAAAAGACAGAAATTCCCTTTGTTTTGGGGAAAAAATACATAAATTGCACTTATTTAGAGGCAAAAAAGCAGAAATTCCCCTTATTTTGGTTCAAAATTGCAGAAATTTCACTTACTTCAGGGCAATAAGTAAAAAATTTTCCTTATTTGGGGGCAAAAAAGACAGAAATTACCTTTGTTTTGGGGGAAAAAGACAGAAATTCCACTTATTTAGTGGCAAAAAAGCAGAATTCCCCTTATTTTGGAGCAAAAATGAAGAAATTTCCCTTTTTTATGCCAAAAAGTTATGCATTCTTCTTATTTTCGGGCAAAAATGCAGAAATTCCCCGTATTTTGGAGAAAATTGCAGAAATTCCCCTAATTCTGGGGCAAAAAGGCAGAAATTCCCTATATGTTGGGGCAAAAAGACAAAAATTCTCCTTATTTGGGGGCAATACTCAGAAATTCCACTTATTTTGGGGCAAAATTCCAGAGATTTCCCTTATTTGGAGGCAAAATTGCAGAAATTTCACTTATGACAGGGAAAAAAGGCAGAAATTTTTTTTATTTTGGGGCAAAAAGGCAGAAATTCCTAATATTTTGTGGCAAAAATGCAGAAATTCCCCTTATTTTGAGGTAAAAGGGTGAAATTCCTCTTCTTTGGGATCAAAAATGCAGAAAATTCCCTTATTTTGGGGCAAAATTGCAGAAATTTCACTTATGTCAGGGTAATAAGTCAGAAATTTTCCTTATTTTGGGGCCAAAAAACAGAAATTCCCTTTGTTTTGGGGGAAAAAGACAGAAATTCCACTTATTTAGAGGCAAAAATGCAGAAATTCCTAATATTTTGTGGCAAAAATGCAGAAATTCCCCTAATTTTGAGGTAAAATCTGAAATTCCCCTTATTTGGAAGCAAAAAGGCAGAAATTTCCCTTATTTTGGGGAAAAATTGCAGAAATTTCACTTATTTCAGGGTAATAAGTCAGAAATTTTCCTTATTTTGGGGCAAAAAAGACAGAAATTCCCTTTGTTTTGGGGGGAAAAGACAGAAATTCCACTTATTTGGATGCAAAAAAGCAGAAATTCCCTTTATTTTGGAGAAAAATTAAGAAATTTCCCTTTTTTTATGGCAAAAAGCTATGCATTCTTCTTATTTTCAGGCAAAAAGGCAAAAATTCCCCATATTTTGGAGCAAAATTGCAGAAATTCCCCTAATTGTGGGGCAAAAAGGCAGAAATTCCCTAAATGTTGGGGCAAAAAGACAGAAATTCTCCTTATTTTGGGGCAAAACTCAGAAATTCCACTTATTTCGGAGCAAAATTCCAGAAATTTCACTTATATTGGGGCAAAATTGAAGAAATTACACTTATTTCAAAAAAAAAGCAGAAATTTTCTTATTTTGGGGCAAAAAGGAAGAAATTTCATTTATTTTGGTACAAAATTGCAGAAATTTTTCTTATTATGGAGCAAAAAGGCAGAAATTTTCCATATTTTGGGGCAAAAATGCAGAAATTCCCCTTATTTTGAGTAAAAAGGCTGAAATTCCCCTTAATTGGGGGCAAAAAGGCAGAAATTTCCTTATTTTGGGGCAAAATTGCAGAAATTACACTTATTTCAGGGTAATCAGTCAGAAATTTTCCTTATTTTGGGGCAAAATTGCAGAAAATTCACTTATTTTGGGGCAAAATTGCAGAAATTTCACTTATTTTAGGGCAAAATTGCAGAAATTTCACTTATTTCAGTGAAAAAAGGCAGAAATTTTTTTATTTTGAGGCAAAAAGGCAGAAATTCCTAATATTTTGTGGCTAAAATGCAGAAATTCCTTTTATTTTGAGGTAAAAATCCTGAAATTCCCCTTATTTGGGGGCAAAAAAGCAGAAATTTCCCTTATTTTGGGGCAAAATTGCAGAAATTTCACTTATTTCAGGGTAATAAGTCAGAAATTTTCTTTATTTTGGACAAAAAAGACAGAAATTCCCTTTGTTTTGGGGAAAAAATACATAAATTGCACTTATTTAGAGGCAAAAAAGCAGAAATTCCCCTTATTTTGGTTCAAAATTGCAGAAATTTCACTTACTTCAGGGCAATAAGTAAAAAATTTTCCTTATTTGGGGGCAAAAAAGACAGAAATTACCTTTGTTTTGGGGGAAAAAGACAGAAATTCCACTTATTTAGTGGCAAAAAAGCAGAATTCCCCTTATTTTGGAGCAAAAATGAAGAAATTTCCCTTTTTTATGCCAAAAAGTTATGCATTCTTCTTATTTTCGGGCAAAAATGCAGAAATTCCCCGTATTTTGGAGCAAAATTGCAGAAATTTCCCTAATTCTGGGGCAAAAAGGCAGAAATTCCCTATATGTTGGGGCAAAAAGACAAAAATTCTCCTTATTTGGGGGCAATACTCAGAAATTCCACTTATTTTGGGGCAAAATTCCAGAGATTTCCCTTATTTGGGGGCAAAATTGCAGAAATTTCACTTATGACAGGGAAAAAAGGCAGAAATTTTTTTTATTTTGGGGCAAAAAGGCAGAAATTCCTAATATTTTGTGGCAAAAATGCAGAAATTCCCCTTATTTTGAGGTAAAAGGGTGAAATTCCTCTTCTTTGGGATCAAAAATGCAGAAAATTCCCTTATTTTGGGGCAAAATTGCAGAAATTTCACTTATGTCAGGGTAATAAGTCAGAAATTTTCCTTATTTTGGGGCCAAAAAACAGAAATTCCCTTTGTTTTGGGGGAAAAAGACAGAAATTCCACTTATTTAGAGGCAAAAATGCAGAAATTCCTAATATTTTGTGGCAAAAATGCAGAAATTCCCCTAATTTTGAGGTAAAATCTGAAATTCCTCTTATTTGGAAGCAAAAAGGCAGAAATTTCCCTTATTTTGGGGAAAAATTGCAGAAATTTCACTTATTTCAGGGTAATAAGTCAGAAATTTTCCTTATTTTGGGGCAAAAAAGACAGAAATTCCCTTTGTTTTGGGGGGAAAAGACAGAAATTCCACTTATTTGGATGCAAAAAAGCAGAAATTCCCTTTATTTTGGAGAAAAATTAAGAAATTTCCCTTTTTTATGGCAAAAAGCTATGCATTCTTCTTATTTTCGGGCAAAAAGGCAAAAATTCCCCATATTTTGGAGCAAAATTGCAGAAATTCCCCTAATTGTGGGGCAAAAAGGCAGAAATTCCCGAAATGTTGGGGCAAAAAGACAGAAATTCTCCTTATTTTGGGGCAAAACTCAGAAATTCCACTTATTTCGGAGCAAAATTCCAGAAATTTCACTTATATTGGGGCAAAATTGCAGAAATTACACTTATTTCAAAAAAAAGCAGAAATTTTCTTATTTTGGGGCAAAAAGGAAGAAATTTCATTTATTTTGGTACAAAATTGCAGAAATTTTTCTTATTATGGAGCAAAAAGGCAGAAATTTTCCATATTTTGGGGCAAAAATGCAGAAATTCCCCTTATTTTGAGTAAAAAGGCTGAAATTCCCCTTAATTGGGGGCAAAAAGGCAGAAATTTCCTTATTTTGGGGCAAAATTGCAGAAATTACACTTATTTCAGGGTAATCAGTCAGAAATTTTCCTTATTTTGGGGCAAAATTGCAGAAATTTCACTTATTTCAGTGAAAAAAGGCAGAAATTTTTTTATTTTGAGGCAAAAAGGCAGAAATTCCTAATATTTTGTGGCTAAAATGCAGAAATTCCTTTTATTTTGAGGTAAAAATCCTGAAATTCCCCTTATTTGGGGGCAAAAAAGCAGAAATTTCCCTTATTTTGGGGCAAAATTGCAGAAATTTCACTTATTTCAGGGTAATAAGTCAGAAATTTTCTTTATTTTGGACAAAAAAGACAGAAATTCCCTTTGTTTTGGGGAAAAAATACATAAATTGCACTTATTTAGAGGCAAAAAAGCAGAAATTCCCCTTATTTTGGTTCAAAATTGCAGAAATTTCACTTACTTCAGGGCAATAAGTAAAAAATTTTCCTTATTTGGGGGCAAAAAAGACAGAAATTACCTTTGTTTTGGGGGAAAAAGACAGAAATTCCACTTATTTAGTGGCAAAAAAGCAGAATTCCCCTTATTTTGGAGCAAAAATGAAGAAATTTCCCTTTTTTATGCCAAAAAGTTATGCATTCTTCTTATTTTCGGGCAAAAATGCAGAAATTCCCCGTATTTTGGAGCAAAATTGCAGAAATTCCCCTAATTCTGGGGCAAAAAGGCAGAAATTCCCTATATGTTGGGGCAAAAAGACAAAAATTCTCCTTATTTGGGGGCAATACTCAGAAATTCCACTTATTTTGGGGCAAAATTCCAGAGATTTCCCTTATTTGGAGGCAAAATTGCAGAAATTTCACTTATGACAGGGAAAAAAGGCAGAAATTTTTTTTATTTTGGGGCAAAAAGGCAGAAATTCCTAATATTTTGTGGCAAAAATGCAGAAATTCCCCTTATTTTGAGGTAAAAGGGTGAAATTCCTCTTCTTTGGGATCAAAAATGCAGAAAATTCCCTTATTTTGGGGCAAAATTGCAGAAATTTCACTTATGTCAGGGTAATAAGTCAGAAATTTTCCTTATTTTGGGGCCAAAAGACAGAAATTCCCTTTGTTTTGGGGGAAAAAGACAGAAATTCCACTTATTTAGAGGCAAAAATGCAGAAATTCCTAATATTTTGTGGCAAAAATGCAGAAATTCCCCTAATTTTGAGGTAAAATCTGAAATTCCCCTTATTTGGAAGCAAAAAGGCAGAAATTTCCCTTATTTTGGGGAAAAATTGCAGAAATTTCACTTATTTCAGGGTAATAAGTCAGAAATTTTCCTTATTTTGGGGCAAAAAAGACAGAAATTCCCTTTGTTTTGGGGGGAAAAGACAGAAATTCCACTTATTTGGATGCAAAAAAGCAGAAATTCCCTTTATTTTGGAGAAAAATTAAGAAATTTCCCTTTTTTATGGCAAAAAGCTATGCATTCTTCTTATTTTCGGGCAAAAAGGCAAAAATTCCCATATTTTGGAGCAAAATTGCAGAAATTCCCCTAATTGTGGGGCAAAAAGGCAGAAATTCCCTAAATGTTGGGGCAAAAAGACAGAAATTCTCCTTATTTTGGGGCAAAACTCAGAAATTCCACTTATTTCGGAGCAAAATTCCAGAAATTTCACTTATATTGGGGCAAAATTGCAGAAATTACACTTATTTCAAAAAAAAAGCAGAAATTTTCTTATTTTGGGGCAAAAAGGAAGAAATTTCATTTATTTTGGTACAAAATTGCAGAAATTTTTCTTATTATGGAGCAAAAAGGCAGAAATTTTCCATATTTTGGGGCAAAAATGCAGAAATTCCCCTTATTTTGAGTAAAAAGGCTGAAATTCCCCTTAATTGGGGGCAAAAAGGCAGAAATTTCCTTATTTTGGGGCAAAATTGCAGAAATTACACTTATTTCAGGGTAATCAGTCAGAAATTTTCCTTATTTTGGGGCAAAATTGCAGAAAATTCACTTATTTTGGGGCAAAATTGCAGAAATTTCACTTTTTTCAGTGAAAAAAAGCAGAAATTTTCCTTATTTTGGAGCAAAAAGGCAGAAATTCCTAATATTTTGTGGCAAAAATGCAGAAATTCCCCTTATTTTGAGGTAAAAATGCTGAAATTCCCCTTATTTGGGGGCAAAAAGCAGAAATTTCCCTTATTTTGGGGCAAAATAGCAGAAAGTTCACTTATTTCAGGGTAATAAGTCTGAAATTTTCCTTATTTTGGGCAAAAAAGACAGAAATTCCCTTTGTTTTGGGGGAAAAATACATAAATTCCTCTTATTTAGAGGCAAAAAAGCAGAAATTCCCCTTATTTTGGTTCAAAATTGCAGAAATTTCACTTACTTCAGGGTAATAAGTCAGAAATTTTCCTTATTTTGGGGCAAAAAAGACAGAAATTACCTTTGTTTTGGGGGAAAAAGACAGAAATTCCACTTATTTAGAGGCAAAAAAGCAGAATTCCCCTTATTTTGGAGCAAAAATGAAGAAATTTCCCTTTTTTATGCCAAAAAGTTATGCATTCTTCTTATTTTCGGGCAAAAATGCAGAAATTCCCCGTATTTTGGAGCAAAATTGCAGAAATTCCCCTAATTGTGGGGCAAAAAGGCAGAAATTCCCTATATGTTGGGGCAAAAAGACAGAAATTCTCCTTATTTGGGGGCAAAACTCAGAAATTCCACTTATTTTGGGGCGAAATTCCAGAGATTTCCCTTATTTGGGGGCAAAATTGCAGAAATTTCACTTATGACAGGGAAAAAAGACAGAAATTTTCCTTATTTTGGGGCAAAAAGGCAGAAATTCCTAATATTTTGTGGCAAAAATGCAGAAATTTCCCTTATTTTGAGGTAAAAGGGTGAAATTCCTCTTATTTGGGATCAAAAAGGCAGAAATTTCCCTTATTTTGGGGCAAAATTGCAGAAATTTGACTTATGTCAGGGTAATAAGTCAGAAATTTTCCTTATTTTGGGGCCAAAAAACAGAAATTCCCTTTGTTTTGGGGGAAAAAGACAGAAATTCCACTTATTTAGAGGCAAAAATGCAGAAATTCCTAATATTTTGTGGCAAAAATGCAGAAATTCCCCTTATTTTGAGGTAAAATCTGAAATTCCCCTTATTTGGAAGCAAAAAGGCAGAAATTTCCCTTATTTTGGGGAAAAAAATGCAGAAATTTCACTTATTTCAGGGTAATAAGTCAGAAATTTTCCTTATTTTGGGGCAAAAAAAAAAAGAAATTCCTTTTGTTTTGGGGGGAAAAGACAGAAATTCCACTTATTTAGATACAAAAAAGCAGAAATTCCCTTTATTTTGGAGAAAAATTAAGAAATTTCCCTTTTTTATGGCAAAAAGCTATGCATTCTTCTTATTTTCGGGCAAAAAGGCAAAAATTCCCCATATTTTGGAGCAAAATTGCAGAAATTCCCCTAATTGTGGGGCAAAAAGGCAGAAATTCCCGAAATGTTGGGGCAAAAAGACAGAAATTCTCCTTATTTTGGGGCAAAACTCAGAAATTCCACTTATTTCGGAACAAAATTCCAGAAATTTCACTTATATTGGGGCAAAATTGCAGAAATTTCACTTATTTCAAAAAAAAAGCAGAAATTTTCTTATTTTGGGGCAAAAAGGAAGAAATTTCATTTATTTTGGTACAAAATTGCAGAAATTTTTCTTATTTTGGAGCAAAAAGGCAGAAATTTTCCATATTTTGGGGCAAAAATGCAGAAATTCCCCTTATTTTGAGTAAAAAGGCTGAAATTCCCCTTAATTGGGGGCAAAAAGGCAGAAATTTCCTTATTTTGGGGCAAAATTGCAGAAATTACACTTATTTCAGGGTAATCAGTCAGAAATTTTCCTTATTTTGGTTCAAAATTGCAGAAAATTCACTTATTTTGGGGCAAAATTGCAGAAATTTCACTTTTTTCAGTGAAAAAAAAGCAGAAATTTTCCTTATTTTGGAGCAAAAAGGCAGAAATTCCTAATATTTTGTGGCAAAAATGCAGAAATTCCCCTTATTTTGAGGTAAAAATGCGGAAATTCCCCTTATTTGGGGGCAAAAAGCAGAAATTTCCCTTATTTTGGGGCAAAATTGCAGAAAGTTCACTTATTTCAGGGTAATAGGTCAGAAATTTTCCTTATTTTGGGCAAAAAAGACAGAAATTCCCTTTGTTTTGGGGGAAAAATACATATATTCCTCTTATTTAGAGGCAAAAAAGCAGAAATTCCCCTTATTTTGGTTCAAAATTGCAGAAATTTCACTTACTTCAGGGTAATAAATCAGAAATTTTCCTTATTTTGGGGCAAAAAAGACAGAAATTACCTTTGTTTTGGGGGAAAAAGACAGAAATTCCACTTATTTAGAGGCAAAAAAGCAGAATTCCCCTTATTTTGGAGCAAAAATGAAGAAATTTCCCTTTTTTATGCCAAAAAGTTATGCATTCTTCTTATTTTCGGGCAAAAATGCAGAAATTCCCCGTATTTTGGAGCAAAATTGCAGAAATTCCCCTAATTGTGGGGCAAAAAGGCAGAAATTCCCTATATGTTGGGGCAAAAAGACAGAAATTCTCCTTATTTGGGGGCAAAACTCAGAAATTCCACTTATTTTGGGGCGAAATTCCAGAGATTTCCCTTATTTGGGGGCAAAATTGCAGAAATTTCACATATGACAGGGAAAAAAGGCAGAAATTTTCCTTATTTTGGGGCAAAAAGGCAGAAATTCCTAATATTTTCTGGCAAAAATGCAGAAATTCCCCTTATTTTGAGGTAAAATCTGAAATTCCTCTTATTTGGAAGCAAAAAGGCAGAAATTTCCCTTATTTTGGGGAAAAAATGCAGAAATTTCACTTATTTCAGGGTAATAAGTCAGAAATTTTCCTTATTTTGGGGCAAAAAAGACAGAAATTCCCTTTGTTTTGGGGGGAAAAGACAGAAATTCCACTTATTTAGATGCAAAAAAGCAGAAATTCCCTTTATTTTGGAGAAAAATTAAGAAATTTCCCTTTTTTATGGCAAAAAGCTATGCATTCTTCTTATTTTCGGGCAAAAAGGCAAAAATTCCCCATATTTTAGAGCAAAATTGCAGAAATTCCCCTAATTGTGGGGCAAAAAGGCAGAAATTCCCTAAATGTTGGGGCAAAAAGACAGAAATTCTCCTTATTTTGGGGCAAAACTCAGAAATTCCACTTATTTCGGAGCAAAATTCCAGAAATTTCACTTATATTGGGGCAAAATTGCAGAAATTACACTTATTTCAAAAAAAAGCAGAAATTTTCTTATTTTGGGGCAAAAAGAAAGAAATTTCATTTATTTTGGTACAAAATTGCAGAAATTTTTCTTATTTTGGAGCAAAAAGGCAGAAATTTTCCATATTTAGGGGCAAAAATGCAGAAATTCCCCTTATTTTGAGTAAAAAGGCTGAAATTCCCCTTAATTGGGGGCAAAAAGGCAGAAATTTCCTTATTTTGGGGCAAAATTGCAGAAATTACACTTATTTCAGGGTAATCAGTCAGAAATTTTCCTTATTTTGGGTCAAAATTGCAGAAAATTCACTTATTTTGGGGCAAAATTGCAGAAATTTCACTTTTTTCAGTGAAAAAAAGCAGAAATTTTCCTTATTTTGGAGCAAAAAGGCAGAAATTCCTAATATTTTGTGGCAAAAATGCAGAAATTCTCCTTATTTTGAGGTAAAAATGCTGAAATTCCCCTTATTTCGGGGCAAAAAGCAGAAATTTCCTTTATTTTGGGGCAAAATTTCAGAAAGTTCACTTATTTCAGGGTAATAAGTCAGAAATTTTCCTTATTTTGGGCAAAAAAGACAGAAATTCCCTTTGTTTTGGGGGAAAAATACATAAATTCCTCTTATTTAGAGGCAAAAAAGCAGAAATTCCCCTTATTTTGGTTCAAAATTGCAGAATTTTCACTTACTTCAGGGTAATAAGTCAGAAATTTTCCTTATTTTGGGGCAAAAAAGACAGAAATTCCCTTTGTTTTGGGGGGAAAAGACAGAAATTCCACTTATTTAGATGCAAAAAAGCAGAAATTCCCTTTATTTTGGAGAAAAATTAAAAAATTTCCCTTTTTTATGGCAAAAAGCTATGCATTCTTCTTATTTTCGGGCAAAAAGGCAAAAATTCCCCATATTTTGGAGCAAAATTGCAGAAATTCCCCTAATTGTGGGGCAAAAAGGCAGAAATTCCCTAAATGTTGGGGCAAAAAGACAGAAATTCTCCTTATTTTGGGGCAAAACTCAGAAATTCCACTTATTTCGGAGCAAAATTCCAGAAATTTCACTTATATTGGGGCAAAATTGCAGAAATTACACTTATTTCAAAAAAAAAGCAGAAATTTTCTTATTTTGGGGCAAAAATGCAGAAATTCCCCTTATTTTGAGTAAAAAGGCTGAAATTCCCCTTAATTGGGGGCAAAAAGGCAGAAATTTCCTTATTTTGGGGCAAAATTGCAGAAATTACACTTATTTCAGGGTAATCAGTCAGAAATTTTCCTTATTTTGGGCAAAAAAGACAGAAATTCCCTTTGTTTTGGGGGAAAAATACATAAATTCCACTTATTTAGAGGCAAAAAAGCAGAAATTCCCTTTATTTTGGTTCAAAATTGCAGAAATTTCACTTACTTCAGGGTAATAAGTCAGAAATTTTCTTTATTTTGAGGCAAAAAAGACAGAAATTACCTTTGTTTTGGGGGAAAAAGACAGAAATTCCACTTATTTAGAGGCAAAAAAGTAGAATTCCCCTTATTTTGGAGCAAAAACGAAGAAATTTCCCTAGTTAATGCAAAAAGTTATGCATTCTTCTTATTTTCGGGCAAAAAGGCAGAAATTCCCCGTATTTTGGAGCAAAAATGCAGAAATTCCCCTAATTGTGTGGCAAAAAGGCAGAAATTCCCTATATGTTGGGGCAAAAAGACAGAAATGCTCCTTATTTGGGGGCAAAACTCAGAAATTCCACTTATTTTGGGGCAAAATTACAGAGATTTCCCTTATTTTGGGGCAAAATTGCAGAAATTTCACTTATTTTGTGGCAAAATTAGAGAAATTTCACTTATTTCAGGGAAAAAAAGCAGAATTTTTTTTTTGGTGAAAAAGGCAGAAATTTCCCATATTTTGGTACAAAATTGCAGAAATTTTTCTTATTTTGGGCAAAAAGGCAGAAATTTCCCATATTTTGGGGCAAACATGCAGAAATTCCCCTTCATTTTGAGGTAAAAGCTGAAAATCCCCTTATTTGGGGGTAAAAAGGCAGAAATTTCCCTTATTTTGGGGCAAAATTGCAGAAATTTCACTTATCTCATGGTAATAAGTCAGAAATTTTCCTTATTTTGGGGCAAAAAATACAGAATTTCCTTTTGTTTTGCAGGAAAAAGACAGAAATTCCACGTATTTAGAGGTATAAAAGCAGAAATTCCCCTCATTTTGGAGCAAAAATGAAGAAATTTCCCTTTTTTATGGCAAAAAGGTATGCATTCTTATTATTTTCGGACAAAAATGGCAGAAATTCTTCGTATTTTGGAGCAAAATTGCAGAAATACCCCTAATTGTGGGGCAAAAAGGCAGAAATTCCCTATATTTTGGGGCAAAAAGACAGAAATTCTCCTTATTTTAGGGCAAAATTCAGAAATTTAACTTATTTTTGAGCAAAATTGCAGAAATTTCACTTATTTCATAAAAAAAGGAGAAATTTTCTTATTTTGGAGCCAAAAGGCAGAAATTTCTTTTATTTTGTTACAAAATTGCAGAATTTTTTCTTATTTTGGGGCAAAAAGCAGAAATTTCCCATATTTTGGGGCAAAAATGCAGAAATTTTTTTTATTTTGAGTTTAAATGCTGAAATTCCCCTTATTTGGGGGCAAAAAGGCAGAAATTTCTCTTATTTTGGAACAAAATTGCAGAAATTTCACTTATGTCAGGGTAATAAGTCAGAAATTTTCCTTTTTTGGGGCCAGAAAACAGAAATTCCCTTTGTTTTGGGGGAAAAAGACAGAAATTCCACTTATTTAGAGGCAAAAAAGCAGAAATTTCCCATATTTTGTGGCAAAAATGCAGAAATTCCCCTTATTTTGAGGTAAAAAGGCTGAAATTCCTCTTATTTGGGGGCAATAAGGCAGAAATTTCCCTTATTTTGAGGCAAAATTGTAGAAATTTCACTTATTTCAGGGTAATAAGTCAGAAATTTTCCTTATTTTGGGGCAAAAAAGACAGAAATTCCCTTTGTTTTGGGGGAAAAAGACAGAAATTCCTCTTATTTAGAGGCAAAAAGCAGAAATTCCCCTTATTTTGAAGCAAAAATTAAGAAATTTCTTTTTTTGTGGCAAAAGGTAGACATTCTTCTTCTTTTCGGGTTAAAAAGCAGAAATTCCCCGTATTTTGGAGCAAAATTGCAGAAATTCCCCTAATTTTGGGGCAAAAAGGCAGAAATTCCTTATGTCTTGGGGCAAAAAGACAGAAATTCTCCTTATTTTCAGGCAAAACTCAGAAATTCCACTTATTTTGGGGCAAAATTCCAGAAATTTCCCATATTTTGGGGCAAAATTGCAGAAATTCCACTTATTTTGGGGCAAAATTGCAGAAATTTCACTTATTTCAGAGAAAAAAAGCAGAAATTTTATTATTTTGGGGCAAAAAAGCAGAAATTACCTATATTTTGGTACAAAATTGCAGAAATTTTTCTTATTTTGGGCAAAAAGTCAGAAATTTCCCATATTGTGGCAAAAATGCAGAAATTCCCCTTATTTGGGGGCAAAAAGGCAGAACTTTCTTTTATTTTGGGGCAAAATTGCAGATATTTCACTGATTTCAGGGTAATAAGTCAGAAATTTTCCTTATTTTGGTGCAAAAAGACAGAAATTCCCTTTGTTTTGTAGGAAAAAGACAGAAATTCCACTTATTTAGAGGCTAAAAAGCAGAAATTCCCCTTATTTTGGAGCAAAAATGAAGAAATTTCTCTTTTTTATGGCAAAAAGGTATGCATTCTTCTTATTTTCGGGCAAAAAGGCAGAAATTCCCCGTATTTTGGAGCAAAATTACAGAAATTCCCCTAATTGTGGGGCAAAAAGGCAGAATTTCCCTATATGTTGGGGCAAAAAGATAGAAATTCTACTTATTTTGGGGCAAAACTCAGTAATTCCACTTACTTTGTGTCAAAATTCCAGAAATTTCCCTTATTTTGTGGCAAAATTTCAGAAATTTCACTTATTTTGTGGCAAAATTGCAGAAAATTGACTTATTTCAGAGAAAAAAGGCAGAAATTTTCTTTATTTTGGGGCAAAAAGGCAGAAATTCCTAATATTTTGTGGCAAAAATGCAGAAATTACCCTTATTTTGAGGTAAAAAGGCTGAAAATCCCTTAAGTTGGGGGCAAAAAGGCAGAAATTTCCCTTATTTGGGGCAAAATTGCAGAAATTTCACTTACTTCAAGGTAATAAGTCAGAAATTTTCCTTATTTTGGGGCAAAAAAGACAGAAATTACCTTTGTTTCGGGGGAAAAAGACAGAAATTCCACTTATTTAGAGGCAAAAAAGCAGAAATTTCCCTTATTTTGGAGAAAAATTGCAGAAATTTCCCTTTTCATGGGAAAAAGTTATGCATTCTTCTTATTTTCGGGCTGAAAAGCAGAAATTTCGTGTATTTTGGAGCAAAATTGCAGAAATTCCTCTAATTGTAGGTCAAAAAAGCAGATATTCCCTAAATCTTGTGGCATAAAGACAGAAATTCTCCTTATTTTGGGGCAAAACTCAGAAATTCCACTTATTTTGGGGCAAAATTCCAGAAATTTCCCTTATTTTGTGGTAAAATTGCAGAAATTTCACTTATTTTGTGGCAAAATTGCAGAAATTTTACTTATTTCAGGGAAAAAAGCAGAAATTTTTTATTTTGGAGCAAAAAGGCAGAAATTTCTTTTATTTTGGTACAAAATTGCAGAAATTTTTTTATTTTGGGCAAAAAGGGAGAAATTTCTCATATTTTGGGGCAAAAATGCAAAAATTTCCCTTATTTGGGGGCAAAAAGCAGAAATTTCCCTTATTTTGGAGCAAAATTTCAGAAATTTCACTTATTTTGGGGCAAAATTGCAGAAATTTCACTTATTTCAGGGAAAAAAGCAGAAATTTTCTTATTTTGTGGCAAAATGGCAAAAATTTCACTTATTTTGGGGCAAAATTGCAGAAATTTCACATATTTCAGGGAAAAAAGGCAGAAATTTTCCTTATTTTGGGGCAAAAAGGCAGAAATTCCTAATATTTTGTGGCAAAAATGCAGAAATTCCCCTTATTTTGAGGTAAAAAGGCTGAAATTCCCCTTATTTGGGGGCAAAAAGGCAGAAATTTCTCTTATTTTGGGGCAAAATTGCACAAATTTCACATATTTCAGAATAATAAGTCAGAAAATTTCCTTATTTTGGTGCAAAAAAGACAGAAATTCCCTTTGTTTTGGGGGAAAAAGACAGAAATTCCTCTTATTTAGAGGCAAAAATTAGAAATTCCCCTTATTTTGAAGCAAAAATTAAGAAATTTTTTATGGCAAAATGTATACATTCCCCTTCTTTACGGGCTAAAAAGCAGAAATTCCCTGTATTTTGGAGCAAAATTGAAGAAATTCCCCTAATTTTGGGGCAAAAAGACAGAAATTCCCTATGTGTTGGGGCAAAAAGACAGAAATTCTCCTTATTTTGGGGCAAAACTCAGAAATTCCACTTATTTTGGGGCAAAATTCCAGAAATTTTCCTTATTTTGGGGCAAAATTGCAGAAATTTCACTTATTTTGGAGCAATATTGTAGAAATTTCACTTCTTTCAGTGAAAAAAAGCAGAAATTTTCTTATTTTGGGGCAAAAAAGCAGAAATTACCTCTATTTTGTTACAAAATTGCAGAAATTTTTCTTATTTTGGGCAAAAATTCAGAAATTTCCCATATTGTGGCAAAAATTCAGAAATTTCCCTTATTTGGGGACAAGAAGGCAGAAATTTCCCTTATTTTGGGGCAAAATTGCAGAAATTTCACTGATTTCATGGTAATAAGTAAGAAATTTTCCTTATTTTGGAACAAAAAGACAGAAATTCCCTTTGTTTTGTGGGAAAAAGACAGAAATAACACTTATTTAGAGGCAAAAAAGCAGAAATTCCCCTTATTTTGGAGCAAAATTGCAGAAATTCCCCTAATTGTGGGGCAAAAAAGCAGAAATTCCCTATATGTTGGGGCAAAAAGACAGAAATTCTACTTATTTTGGGGCAAAACTCAGAAATTCCACTTATTTTGGGGCAAAATTCCAGAAATTTCCCTTATTTTGGGGCAAAATTGCAGAAATTTGACTTATTTCAGAGAAAAAAGACAGAAATTTTCCCTATTTTGGGGCAAAAAGGCAGAAATTCCTAATATTTTGTGGCAAAAATGCAGAAATTACCCTTATTTTGAGGTAAAATAGCTGAAATTCCCCTTATTTGGGGGCAAAAAGGCAGAAATTTCCCTTATTTGGGGCAAAATTGCAGAAATTTCACTTACTTCAAGGTAAGGAGTCAGAAATTTTCCTTATTTTGGGGCAAAAAAGACAGAAATTCCCTTTGTTTTGGGGGATAAAGACAGAAATTCCACTTACTTAGTGGCAAAAAAGCAGAAATTCCCTTTATTTTGCAGAAAAATTGCAGAAATTTCTTTTTTTTATGGCAAAATGTATGCATTCTTATTATTTTCGGCTAAAAAGAAGAAATTTCCCGTATTTTCGAGCAAAATTGCAGAAATTCCTCTAATTGTGGGTCAAAAAGGCAGAAATTCCCTATTTCTTGGTGCATAAAGACAGAAATTCTCCTTATTTTGGGGCAAAACTCAGAAATTCCACTTATTTTGGGGCAAAATTCAAGAAATTTCCTTTATTTTGGGGCAAAATTGCAGAAATTTCACTTATTTTGGGGCAAAATTGCAGAAATTTCACTTATTTAAGAGAAAAAAAGCAGAAATTTTTTATTTTGGGGCAAAAAGGCAGAAATTTCTTTTATTTTGGTACAAAAATGCAGAAATTTTTCTTATTTTGGGCAAAAAGGCAGAAATTTCCCATATTTTGGGGCAAAAATGCAGAAATTCCCCTTATTTTGAGGTAAAAAGGCTGAAATTCCCATTATTTGGGGTCAAGAAGGCAGAAATTTCCCTTATTTTGGGGCAAAATTGCAGAAATTTCACTTATTTCAGGGTAATAAGTCAGAAATTTTCCTTATTTTGGGGCAAAAAAGACAGAAATTCTCTTTGTTTTGGGGGAAAAAGACAGAAATTCCACATATTTAGAGGCATAAAAGCAGAAATTCCCTTCAATTTGGAGCAAAAATGAAGAAACTTCCCTTTTTTATGGCAAAAAGGTTTGCATTCTTATTATTTTTGGACAAAAAAGGAAGAAATTTCCCGTATTTTGGAGCAAAATTGCAGAAATTCCCTTAATTGTGGCGCAAAAAGGCAGAAATTCCTTATATGTTGGGGCAAAAAGACAGAAATTCTCCTTATTTTAGGGCAAAACTCAGAAATTTAACTTATTTTGGGGCAAAATTGCAGAAATTTCACTTATTTCAGAAAAAAATCAGAATTTTTCTTATTTTGGGGCCAAAAGGCAGAAATTTCTTTTATTTTGTTACAAAATTGCAGAATTTTTTCTTATTTTGGGGCAAAAAGGTAGAAATATCCCATATTTTGGGGCAAAAATGCAGAAATTTCTCTTATTTTGAGGTAAAAGGCTGAAATTCCCCTTATTTGGGGGCAAAAAGGCAGAAATTTCTCTAATTTTGGAACAAAATTGCAGAAATTTCACTTATTTCAGGGTAATAAGTCAGAAATTTTCCTTATTTTGGGGCCAAAAAACAGAAATTCCCTTTGTTTTGGGGAAAAAAGTCAGACATTCCACTTTTTTAGAGGCAAAAAAGCATAAATTCCCCTTATTTTGGAGCAAAAATGAAGAAATTTCACATTTTAAGGGCAAAAAGGTATGCATTCTTCTTATTTTTGGGCAAAAAGGCAGAAATTTCCCTTATTTTGGAGCAAAATGCAGAAATTCCCCAAATTGTGGGGCAAAAAGGCAGAAATTCCCTTCATGTTGGGGCAAAAAGACAGAAATTCTCCTTATTTTGGGGCAAAACTCAGAAATTCCACTTATTTCGGAGCAAAATTCCAGAAATTTCACTTATATTGGGGCAAAATTGCAGAAATTTCACTTATTTCAGAAAAAAAGCAGAAATTTTCTTATTTTGGGGCAAAAAGGCAGAAATTTTTTTTATTTTGGTACAAAATTGCAGAAATTTTTCTTATTTTGGGGCAAAAAGGCAGAAATTTCCCATATTTTGCGTCAAAAATGCAGAAAGTCCCCTTATTTTGAGGTAAAAAGGCTGAAATTCCACTGATTTGGGGGCAAAAAGGCAGAAATTTCTCTTATTTTGAGGCAAAATTCCAGAAATTTCACTTATTTTGGGGCAAAATTGCAGAAATTTCACTTTTTTGGGGGCAAAATTGCACAAATTTCACTTATTTCAAAAAAAAAAACAGAAATTTTCTTATTTTGGGGCAAAAAGGCAGAAATTTCTTTTATTTTGGTACAAAATTGCAGAAATTTTTTTTATTTTGGAGCAATAAGGCAGAAATTTCCCATATTTTGTGGCAAAAATGCAGAAATTCCTCTTATTTTGAGGAAAAAGGCTGAAATTCCCCTTAGTGGGGGCAATAAGGCAGAAATTTCCTTATTTTGGGGAAAAATTGAAAAAATTTCACTTATTTCAGGGTAATAAGTCAGAATTTTTTTTTATTTTGGGGCAAAAATACAGAAATTCCCTTTGTTTTTGGGGAAAAAGACAGAAATTCCACTTTTTAGAGGCAAAAAAGCAGAAATTCCTTTTATTTTGGAGCAAAAATGAAGAAATTTCCTTTTTTGTGGCAAAAGGTATACATTCCCCTTATTTTCACGCTAAAAAGCAGAAATTCCCCGTATTTTGGAGCAAAATTGCAGAAATTCCCCTAATTGTGGGGCAAAAAGGCAAAAATTCCGTATATGTTAGGGCAAAAAAACAGAAATTCTCCTTATTTTGGGGCAAAACTCAGAAATTCCAATATTTTGGTGCAAAATTCCAGAAATTTCCCTTATTTTGGGGCAAAATTGCAGAAATTTTACTTATTTTGGGGCAAAATTGCAGAACTTTCACTTATTTCAATGAAAAAAGGCAGAAATTTTCCTTATTTTGGGGCAAAAAGGCAGAAATTCCTAATATTTTGTGGCAAAAATGCAGAAATTCCTGTTATTTTGAGGTAAAAAGGCTGAAATTCACCTTATTTGGGGGCAAAAAGAAGAAATTCCCCTTCTTTTGGGGCAAAGTTGCAGAAATTTCACTTACTTCAGGGTAATAAGTCAGAAATTTTCTTTATTTTGAGGCAAAAAAACAGAAATTACATTTGTTTTGGGGGAAAAAGACAGAAATTCCACATATTTTGAGGCAAAAAAGGAGAAATTCCCCTTATTTTGGAGCAAAAATGAAGAAATTTCCATTTTTTATGGCAAAAAGGTATGCATTCTTCTTATTTTCGGACAAAAAGGCAGAAATTCCCCATATTTTGGATCAAAATTGCAGAAATTCCCCTAATTGTGGGGCAAAAAGACAGAAATTCTCCTTATTTTGGGGCAAAACTCAGAAATTCCACTTATTTTGGGGCAAAATTCCAGAAATTTCTTTTATTTTGGGGCAAAAGTGCAGAAATTTCACTTAATTTGGGGCAAAATTGCAGAAATTTCATTTATTTCAGGGAAAAAAGCAGAAATTTTCTTATTTTGGGAAAAAGGCAGAAATTTTCCATATTTTGTGGCAAAAATGCAGAAATTCTCCTTATTTTGAGCTAAAAAAGCTTAAATTCCCCTTATTTGGGTGGAAAAAGTCAGAAATTTCCCTCATTTTGCGGCAAAATTGCAGAAATTTCACTTATTTCAGGGTAATAAGTCAGAAATTTTCCTTATCTTGTTGCAAAAAAGACAGAAATTCCTTTTTTTGTGGGAAAAAGACAGAAATTCCACTTATTTAGAGGCAAAAAGCAGAAATTCCCTTTATTTTGAAGCAAAAATGAAGAAATTTCTTTTTTTTTGTGGCAAAATGTATACATTCCCCTTCTTTTCGGGCTAAAAACAGAAAATCCCCGTATTTTGGGCAAAATTGCAGAAATTCCCCTAATTGTGGGGCAAAAAGGCAGAAATTCTCTATATGTTAGGGGAAAAAGACAGAAATTCTCCTTATTTTGGTTCAAAACTCAGAAATTCCACTTATTTTGGGGCAAAATTCCAGAAATTTTCCTTATTTTGGGGCAAAATTGCAGAAATTTCACTTAATTTGGGGCAAAATTGCAAAAATTTCACTTATTTCAGGGAAAAAAGGCAGAAATTTTCTTTATTTTGGGGCAAAAAGGCCAAAATTCCTAATATTTTGTGGCAAAAATGCAGAAATTCCCCTTATTTTGAGGTAAAAAGGCTGAAATTCCCCTTATTTGGGGGCAAAAAGGCAGAAATTTCCCTTATTTTGGGGCAAAATTGCAGAAATTTCACTTATTTCAGGGTAATAAGTCAGAAATTTTCCTTATTTTGGGGCAAAAAAGACAGAAATTCCCTTTGTTTTCGGGTAAAAAGACAGAAATTCCACTTATTTAGAGGCAAAAAAGCAGAAATTCTTTTTATTTTGGAGCAAAAATGAAAAAAATTCCCCTTATTATGGCAAAAAGGTATGCATTCTTTGTGTTTTAGGGCAAAAAGGCAGAAATTCCCTGTATTTTGGAGCAAAATTGCAGAAATTCCCCTAATTGTGAAGCAAAAAGGCAGAAATTTCCTATATGTTGGGGCAAAAAGACAGAAATCCTTCTTATTTTGGGGCAAAACTCAGAAATTCCACTTATTTTGGGGCAAAATTCCAGAAATTTCCCTTATTTTGGGGCAAAATTGCAGAAATTTCACATATTTTGAGGCAAAATTGGAGAAATTTCACTTATTTCAGGGAAGAAAAGCAGAAATTTTCTTATTTTGTGGCAAAAAGGAAGAAATTTCTTTTATTTTTGTACAAAATTGCAGAAATTTTTCTTATTTTGTGCAAAAAGGCAGAAATATTCCATATTTTGGGGCAAAAATGCAGAAATTCCCCTTATTTTGAGGTAAAAAGACTGAAATTCCCCTTATTTAGGGCCAAAAAGGCAGAAATTTCCCTTATTTTGGTACAAAATTACAGAAATTTTATTTATTTCAGAAAAAAAATGCAGAAATTTTCTTATTTTGGGGCAAAAAGGCAGAAATTTCTTTTATTATGTTACAAAATTGCAGAATTTATTCTTATTTTTGGGCAAAAAAGCAGAAATTTCCCATATTTTGGGGCAATAATTCAGAAATTGCCCTTATTTTGAGGTAAAAAGGCTGAAATTCCCCTTATTTGGGTCAAAAAGGCAGAAATTTCTCTTATTTTGGGGCAAATTGCGGATATTTCACTTATGTCAGGGTAATAAGTCAGAAATTTTCCTTATTTTGGGGCAAAAAAGACTGAAATTCCCATTGTTTTGGGGAAAAAAGACAGAAATTCCACTTATTTAGAGGCAAAAAAGCAGAAATTTCCCTTATTTTGGAGCAAAAATGAATAAATTTCCCTTTTTTATGGCAAAAAGGTATGCATTCTTCTTGTTTTCGGGCAAAAAAGCAGAAATTTCCCGTATTTTGGAGCAAAATTGCAGAAATTCGCCTTATTGTGGGGCAAAAAGCCAGAAATTCCCTATATGTTGGGGCAAAAAGACAGAAATTCTCCTTATTTTGAGGCAAAACTCAGAAATTCCACTTATTTTGGAGCAAAATTTCAGAAATTTCCCTTATTTTGGGGCAAAATTGCAGAAATTTCATTTATTTCAGACAAAAAAAGCAGAAATTTTCTTATTTTGTGGCAAAAAAAAAGAAATTTCTTTTATTTTGTTACAAAATTATAGAAATTTTTCTTATTTTTGGGCAAAAAAGCAGAAATTTCCCATAAATTGGGGCAAAAATGCAGAAATTCCCCTTATTTTGAGGTAAAAAGGCTGAAATTCCCCTTATTTTGGGTCAAAAAGGCAGAAATTTCTCTTATTTTGGGGCAAAATTGCAGAAATTGCACTTATTTCATGGTAATAAGTCAGAAATTTTCCTTATTTTGGGGCAAAAAAGACAGAAATTCCCTTTGTTTTGGGGGAGAAAGACAGAAATTCCACTTACTTAGAGGCATAAAAGCAGAAATTCCCCTTATTTTAGAGCAAAAATGAAGAAATTTCCCTTTTTTATGGCAAAAAGCTATGCATTCTTCTTATTTTCTAACAAAAAAGGCAGAAATTCCCCGTATTATGGAGCAAAATTGCAGAAATTCCCCTAATTGTGGGGCAAAAAGGCAGAAATTCTCTATATGTTGGGGCAAAAAGACAGGAATTCTCCTTATTTTGAGGCAAAACTCAGAAATTCCACATATTTTGGGGCAAAATTCCTAAAATTTCCCATATTTTGGGGCAAAACTGCAGAAATTTCACTTATTTTGGAGAAAAAAATTGAAGAAATTTCACTTATTTCATGGAAAAAAGCAGAAATGTTTCTATTTTTGGGCAAAATTGCACAAATTTCGCTTATTTTGGGGCAAAATTGCAGAAATTTCACTTATTTCAGGGAAAAAAAGCAGAAATTTTCTTAATTTGGGGTAAAAAGGCTGAAATTCCCCTTATTTGGGGGCAAAAAGGCAATAATTTCACCCATTTTGGGGCAAAAAGCCAGAAATTCCCTTTATGTTGGGGCAAAAAGACAGAAATTCTCCTTATTTTGAGGCAAAACTCAGAAATTCCACATATTTTGGGGTAAAATTCCAAAAATTTCCCTTATTTTGGGGCAAAATTGCCGAAATTACACTTATTTCAGGGAAAAAAACAGAAATTTTCTTAATTTGGGGCAAAAAAGCAGAAATTTCCCATATTTTGGGGCAAAAATGCAGAAATTCCCATTATTTTGAGGTAAAAAGGCTGAAATTCCCTTATTTGGTTGCAAAAAGGCAGAAATTTCCATTATTTTTGGGCAAAATTGCAGAAATTTCACTTATTTCAGGGTAATAAGTCAGAAATTATCTTTATTTTGGGGCAAAAAAGACAGAAATTCCCTTTGTTTTGGGGGAAAAAGACAGAAATTCCACATATTTAGAGGCAAAAAAGAAGAAATTCCCCTTATTTTGGAGCAAAATTGCAAAAATTTCTCTTTTTTATGGCAAAAAGTTATTCATTCTTCTTATTTTCGGGCAAAATGGCAGAAATTCCTTGTATTTTGGAGCAAAATTGCAGAAATTCCCCTAATTGTGGGGCAAAAAGGAAGAAATTCCCTATATGTTGGGGCAAAAAGACAGAAATTTTCCTCATTTTGGCGCAAAACTCAGAAATTTCACTTATTTTGGGCAAAATTTCAGAAATTTGACTTATTTCAGGGAAAAAAGCAGAAATTTTCTTATTTTGGGGCAAAAAGGCAGAAATTTCCCATATAATGGGGAAAAAATGCAGAAATTTTCCTTATTTTGAGGTAAAAATGCTGAAATTCCCCTTATTTGGGGGAAAAAAGGCTGAAATTTCTCTTATTTTAGAGCAAAATTGCAAAAATTTCACTTATTTCAGGGTAATAAGTCAGAAATTTTCTTTATTTTGGGGCAAAAAAGACAGAAATTCCCTTTGTTTTGGGGGAAAAAGACAGAAATTCCACTTATTTAGAGGCAAAAAAGCAGAAATTCTCCTTATTTTGGAGCAGAAATGAAGAAATTTCCTTTTTTTATGACAAAAGGTATGCATTCTTCTTATTTTCAGGCAAAAAGGCAGAAATTCCTCGTATTTTGGAGCAAAAATGCAAAAATTCCCCTAATTGTGGGGCAAAAAGGAAGAAATTACCTATATGTTGGTGCATAAAGACAGAAATTCTCCTTATTTTGGGGAAAAACTCAGAAATTCCACTTATTTTGGGGCAAAATTCCAGATATTTCCCTTATTTTGGGGCAAAATTGCAGAAATTTCACTTATTTTGAGGCAAAATTGCAGAAATTTCACTTATTTTGGGGCAAAATTGCAGAAATTTCACGTATTTCAGAAAAAAAAAGCAGAAATTTTCTTATTTGGAAAAAAAAGGCAGAAATTTCTTTTATTTTGCTACAAAATTGCAGAAATTTTTCTTATTTTGGGGCAAAAAGGAAGAAAATCCTAATATTTTGTGGCAAAAATGCAGAAATTCCCCTTATTTTGAGGTAAAAAGGCTGAAATTCCCCTTATTTGGGTGCAAAAAGGCAAAAATTTCCCTTATTTTGAGGCAAAATTGCAGAAATTTCACTTATTTCAGGGTAATAAGTCAGAAATTTTCCTTATTTTGGGGCAAAAAAGACACTAATTCCCTTTGTTTTGGGGGAAAAAGACAGAAATTCCACTTATTTAGAGGCAAAAATGCAGAAATTCCCCTTGTTTTGGGGGAAAAAGACAGAAATTCCACTTATTTAGAGGCAAAAAAGCAGAAATTCCCCTTATTTTGGAGTAAAATGGAGAAATTTCTCTTTTTCATGGAAAAAAGGTATGCATTCTTCTTATTTTCGGACAAAAAGGCAGAAATTCCCTGTATTTTGGATTTAAATTGCAGAAATTCCCCTAATTGTGGGGAAAAAAGGCAGAAATTCCCTATATGTTGGGGCAAAAAGACAGAAATTCTCCTTATTTTTGGCAAAATTCAGAAATTTAACTTATTGTGAGGCAAAATTGCAGAAATTTCATTTATTTCAGAAAAAAAGCAGAAATTTTCTTATTTTGGGGCAAAAAGGCAGAAATTTCTTTTATTTTGTTACAAAATTGCAGAAATCTTTCTTAATTTGGGCAAAAGGCAGAAATTTCCCATATTTTGGGGCAAAAATTCAGAAATTCCCCATATTTTAAGGTAAAAAAGCTGAAATTCCCCTTATTTGGGGTCAAAAAGGCGGAAATTTCTTTTAATTTGGGGCAAAATTTTAGAAATTTCCCTTATTTTGGGGCAAAATTGCAGAAATTTCACTTATTTTGGGGCAAAATTGCAGAAATTTCACTTATTTCAGGGAAAAAGTCAAAAATTTTCCTTATTTTTGGGCAAAAGAACAGAAATTCCTAATATTCTGTGGCAAAAATGCAGAAATTCCCCTTATTTTGAGGTAAAAAGTCTGAAATTTCCCTTATTTGGGAGCAAAAAGGCAGAAATTTCCCTTATTTTGGGGCAAAATTGCAGAAATTTCACTTATTTCAGGGTAATAACTCAGAAATTTTACTTATTTTGGAGCAAAAAGACAGAAATTCCCTTTGTTTTGGGGGAAAAAGACAGTAATTCCACATATTTAGAGGCAAAAAAGCAGAAATTCCCCTTATTTTGGAGAAAAATTGCAAAAATTTCCCTTTTTTATGGCAAAAAGGTATGCATTCTTCTTATTTTCTGGCAAAAAGGAAGAAATTCCCCGTATTTTAGAGCAAAACTGCAGAAATTCCCCTAATTGTGGGGCAAAAATGCAGAAATTCTCTATATGTTAGGGCAAAAAGACAGAAATTCTCCATATTGTGGGGCAAAACTCAGAAATTCCACTTATTTTCGGGCAAAATTCCAGAAATTTCCCTTATTTTGGTGCAAAATTGCAGAAATTTCACTTATTTTGGTGCAAAATTGCAGAAATTTCACTTATTTCAGGGAAAAAAGGCAGAAATTTTTCTTATTATGGAGCAAAAAGGCAAAAATTTCTAATATTTTGTGGCAAATATGCAGAAATTCCTCTTATTTTGAGATAAAAATCCTGAAATTCCTTTTATTTGGGGGCAAAAAGGCAAATACTTCCATTATTTTGGGGCAAAATTGCAGAAATTTCACTTATTTCAGGGTAATAAGTCGGAAATTTTTCTTATTTTGGGGCAAAAAAGACAGAAATTCCCTTACTTTTGAGGTAAAAGGACAGAAATTCCACTTATTTAGAGGCAAAAAAGCAGAAATTCCCCTTATTTTGTAGCAAAAATGAAGAAATTTCTCTTTTTTATGGAAAAAAGGTTCGCATTCTTCTTATTTTCAGGCAAAAAGGGAGAAATTCCTCGTATTGTGGAGCAAAATTGCAGAAATTAACCTAATTGTGGAGCAAAAAGGCAGAAATTCCCTATAAGTTGGGGCAAAAAGACAGAAATTCTTTTTATTTTAAGGCAAAACTCAGAAATTTAACGTATTTTGGGGCAAAATTGCAGAAATTTCACTTATTTCAGAAAAAAAAGCAGAAATTTTCTTATTTGGGGGCCAAAAGTCAGAAATTTCTTTTATTTTGTTACAAAATTGCAGAATTTTTTCTTATTTTGGGGCAAAAAGGAAGAAATTTCCCATATTTTGGGGCAAAAATGCAGAAATTTCACTTATTTCAGGATAATAAGTCAGAAATTTTCCTTATTTTGGGGCAAAAAAGAAAGAAATTCCTTTTGTTTTGGGGAAAAAAAGACAGATATTCCACTTATTTAGATGCAAAAAAGGAGAAATTCCCCTTATTTTGGAGCAAAAATGAAGAAATTTCCCTTTTTTATGGCAAAAAGCTATGCATTCTTCTTATTTTCGGGCAAAAAGGAAGAAATTCCCCATATTTTGGAGCAAATTGCACAAATTCCCCTAATTGTTGGGCAAAAAGGCAGAAATTCTCGATATGTTGGGGCAAAAAGACAGAAATTCTCCTTATTTTGCAGCAAACTCAGAAATTCCACTTATTTTGGGGCAAACTTCCAAAAATTTTCCTTATTTTAGGGCAAAATTGCAGAAATTTCACTTATTTGGGGGCAAAATTGCAGAAATTTCACTTATTTCAGGAAAAAATAGCAGAAATTTTCTTATTTTGGGGCAAAATTGCAAAAATTTCACTTATTTTGGGGCAAAATTGCAGAAATTTCACTTATTTCAGGGAAAAAAGCAGAAATTTTCTTATTTTGGGGCAAAAAGGCAGAAATTTTCCATATTTTGGGGCAAAAATGCAGAAATTCCCCTTATTTTGAGGTAAAAAGTCTGAATTTCCCATTATTTGGCAGCAAAAAGGCAGAAATTTCCCTTATTTCAGGGTAATAAGTCAGAAATTTTCCTTATTTTGGGGCAAAAAAAAAACAGAAATTCCCTTTTTTGGGGGGGAAAAAGACAGAAATTCCACTTATTTAGAGGCAAAAATGCAGAAATTTCTTTTTATTTTGGAGCAAAAATGAAGAAATTTCTTCTTTTTATGGCAAAAAAGTATGCATTCTTCTTATTTTCTGACAAAAAAGGCAGAAATTCCCCGTATTTTGTAGCAAAATTGCAGAAATTCCCATAAATGTGGGGCAAAAAGACAGAAATTCCCTATATGTTGGAGCAAAAAGACAGAAATTCTCGTTATTTTGGGGCAAAACTCAGAAATTTCACTTATTTTGGGGCAAAATTGCAGAAATTTCACTTATTTCAGAAAAAAAAGCAGAATTTTTTTTATTGAGGCAAAAAGGCTGAAATTTCTTTATTTTGGTACAAAATTGTAGAAATTTTTCTTATTTAGGGGCAAAAAGGCAGAGATTTCCCATATTTTGGGGCAAAAATGCAGAAATTTCCCTTATTTTGAGGTAAAAAGGCTGAAATTCCCCTTATTTGGGGGCAAAATTGCAGAAATTTCACTTATTTCAGGGTAATAAGTCAGATATTTTCCTTATTTTGGGGCAAAAAAGACAGAAATTCTTTTTTTTCGGGGGGGGAAAGACAGAAATTCCACTTATTTAGAGGCAAAAATGCAGAAATTCCCCTTATTTTGGAGCAAAAATGAAGAAATTTCCCTTTTTTATGGAAAAAAGGTATGGATTCTTCTTATTTTATGACAAAAAGGCAGAAATTCCCCGTATTTTGGAGCAAAATTGCAGAAATTTCCCTAAATGTGGGGCAAAAAGTCAGAAATTCCCTATATGTTGAGACAAAAAGACAGAAATTCTTTTTATTTAGGGGAAAACTCAGAAATTTCACTTGTTTTGGGGCAAAATTGCAGAAATTTCACTTATTTCAGAAAAAAAGCAGAAATTTTCTTATTTTGGGGCAAAAAGGCTGATTTTTCTTTTATTTTGGTACAAAATTTCAGAAATTTTTCTTATTTTGGCGCAAAAAGGCAGAAGTTTTCCATATTTTGGGGCAAAAATGCAGAAATTCCCCTTATTTTGAAGTAAAAAGGCTGAAATTCCCCTTATTTGGGGGCAAACAGGCAGAAATTTCTCTTATGTTGGGGCAAAATTGCAGAAATTTAACTTATTTCAGGGAAAAAAGGCAGAAATTTTCCTTATTTTGAAGCAAAAAAGACAGAAATTCCCTTTGTTTTGGGGGAAAAATACAGAAATTCCACTTATTTAGAGGCAAAAAAGCAGAAATTCCCCTTATTTTGGAGCAAAATTGCAGAAATTTTCCTTTTTTATGGCAAAAAGGTGTGCATTCTTCTTATTTTCCGGCAAAGAGGCATAAATTCCCCGTATTTTGGAGCAAAAATGCAGAAATTCCCCTAATTGTGGGGCAAAAAGGCAGAAATTTCCTATATGTTGGGGCAAAAAGACAGAAATCCTCCTTACTTTGGGGCAAAACTCAGAAATTCCACTTATTTTGGGGCAAAATTCCAGAAATTTCCCTAATTTTGGTGCAAAATTTCAGAAATTTTGCTTATTTTGGGGCAAAATTGCACAAATTTCACTTATTTCAGGGAAAAAAAGCAGAAATTTTCTTATTTTGTGGCAAAAAGGCAGAAATTTCTTTTATTTTGATACAAAATTGCAGAAATTTTTCTTATTTTGGGCAAAAAGGAAGAAATTTTCCATATTTTGGGGCAAAAATGCAGAAATTCCTTTTATTTTGGGTAAAAAGGCTGAAATTCCCCTTATTTGGGGGCAAAAAGGCAGAAATTTCCCTTATTTTGGGGCAAAATTGCAGAAATTTCACTTATTTCAGGGTAATAAGTCAGAAATTTTCCTTATTTTGTGGCCAAAAAGATAGAAATTCCCTTTTTTGGGGAGGAAAAACAGAAATTCCACTTATTTAGATTCAAAAAGGAGAAATTCCCCTTATTTTGGAGCAAAAATGAAGAAATTTCCCTTTTTTATGGAAAAAAGGTATGCATTCTTTTTATTTTCGGACAAAAAGGCAGAAATTCCCATATTTTGGAGCAAAATTGCAGAAATTCCCCTAATTGTGGGGCAAAAAGGCAGAAATTTTCTATATGTTGGGGCAAAAAGACAGAAATCGTCCTTATTTTGGGGCAAAACTCAGAAATTCCACTTATTTTGGGGCAAAATTCCAGAAATTTCCATTATTTTGGGGAAAGATTGCAGAAATTTCTCTTATTTTGGGGAAAAATTGCAGAAATTTCACTTATATCAGGGGAAAGAAGCAGAAATTTTCGTATTTTGTGGCAAAAAGGCAGAAATTTTCCATATTTTGGGGCAAAAATGCAGAAAATCTTATTATTTTGAGGTAAAAAGGCTGAAATTCCCCTTATTTGGGGGCAAAAAGGCAGAAATTTCCCTTATTTTGAGGCAAAATTGCAGAAATTTCACTTATTTCAGGGTAATAATTCAGAAATTTTCCTTATTTTGGGGCAAAAAAGACAGAAATTACCTTTGTTTTGGGGGGAAAAGACAGAAATTCCACTTATTTAGAGGCAAATGCAGAAATTCACCTTATTTTAGAGCAAAATGAAGAAATTTCTTTTTAAGTCAAAAAGGTATGCATTCTTCTTATATTCCGAAAAAAAGGCAGAAATTCCCAGTATTTTGGAGCAAAATTGCAGAAATTCCCCTAATTGTGGGGCAAAAAGGCAGAAATTCCCTATATGTTGGGGCAAAAAGACATAAATCCTCCTTATTTTGGGGCAAAACTCAGAAATACCACTTATTTTGGGGCAAAATTCCAGAAATTTCCCTTATTTTGGGGCAAAATTGCAGAAATTTCACTTATTTCAGGATAATAAGTCAGAAATTTTCCTTATTTTGTGGCAAAAAGGCAGAAATTCCTAATATTATGTGGCAAAAATGCAGAAATTCCCTTTATTTTGAGGTAAAAAGGCTGAAATTCCCCTTATTTGGGGGCAAAAAGGCAAAAATTTTCCTTATTTTGGGGCAAAATTGCAGAAATTTCACTTACTTCAGGGTAATAAGTCAGAAATTTTCCTTATTTAGGGGCAAAAAATACAGATATTACCTTTGTTTTGGGGGAAAAAGACAGAAATTCCACTTATTTAGAGGCAAAAAAGCAGAAATTCCCCTTATTTTGGAGCAAAAATGAAGAAATTTCCCTTTCTTATGGCAAAAAGTTATGCATTCTTCTTATTTTCGGGCAAAAAGGCAGAAATTCCCTGTATTTTGGAGCAAAATTGCAGAAATTCCCCTAATTGTGGGGCAAAAAGGCAGAAATTCTCTATATGTTGGGGCGAAAAGACAGAAATTCTCCTTATTTTGGGGCAGAACTCAGAAATTCCACTCTTTTTGGGGCAAAATTCCAGAGATTTCCCTTATTTTGGGGCAAAATTGCAGAAATTTCACTTATTTTGGGGCAAAATTTCAGAAATTTCACTTATTTCAAAAAAAAGCAGAAATTTTCATATTTTGGGGCAAAAAGGCAAAATTTTCTTATATTTTGGTACAAAATTGCAGAAATTTTTCTTATTTTGGAGCAAAAAGGCAGAAATTTCCCATATTTTGGGGCAAAAATGCAGAAATTCCTCTTATTTTGAGGAAAAAGGCTTTAATTCCCCTTAATTATGGGCAAAAAGGCAGAAATTTCCTTATTTTGGGGCAAAATTGCAAAAATTTCACTTATTTCAGGGTAATAAGTAAGAAATTTTCCTTAATTTGGGGCAAAAAGGCAGAAATTCCTAATATTTTGTGGAAAAAATGCAGAAATTCTCCTTATTTTGAGGTAAAAAGGCTGAAATTCCCCTTATTTGGGGGCAAAAAGCAGAAATTTCACAAATTTTTGGGCAAAATTGCAGAAATTTGACTTATTTCAGGGTAATAAATCAGAAATTTCCCTTATTTTGGGGCAAAATAGACAGAAATTCCCTTTGTTTTGGGGGAAAAAACAGAAATTCCAATTATTTAGAGGAAAAAAGCAGAAATTCCCCTTATTTTGGAGCAAAAATGAAAAAATTTCACTTTTTTATAGCAAAAAGGTATGCATTCTTCTTATTTTCATACAAAAAGGCAGAAATTCCCCGTATTATGGAGCAAAATTGCAGAAATTCCCCTAATTGTGGGGCAAAAAGGCAGAAATTCCTTATATGTTGGGGCAAAAAGACAGAAATTCTCTTTATTTTGTGGCAAAACTCAGAAATTTCACTTATTTTTGGGCAAAATTGCAGAAATTTCAGTTATTTAAGAAAAAAAAAAGCAGAAATTTTCTTATTTTGGGGCAAAAAGGCAAAAATTTCTTTAATTTTGGTACAAAATTGCAGAATTTTTTCTTATTTTGGGGCAAAAAGGCAGAAATTTCCCATATTTTGAAGCAAAAACGCAGAAGTTCCCCTTATTTTGGGGTAAAAAGGCTGAAATTCCCTTATTTGGGGGCAAAAAAGCAGAAATTTCACTTATTTTGGGGCAAAATTGCAGAAATTTCACTTATTTCAAGGTAATAAGTCAAAAATTTTCCTTATTTTGGGGCAAAAAAGACAGAAATTCCCTTTGTTTTGGGGGAAAAAGACAGAAATTCCACTTATTTAGAGGCAAAAAAGCAGAAATTCCCATCATTTTAGAGCAAAAATGAAGAAATTTCCCTTTTTTATGGCAAAAAGGTATGCATTCTACTTATTTTCGGGCAAAAAGGCAGAAATTCCCCGTATTTGGGAGCAAAGTTGCAGAAATTCCCCTAATTGTGGGGCAACAAGGCAGAAATTCCCTATATGTTGGGGCAAAAATACAGAAATTCTCCTTATTTTGGGGCAAAACTCAGAAATTCCACATATTTTGGGGCAAAATTCCAGAAATTTCCCTTATTTTGGGGCAAAATTGCAGAAATTTCACTTATTTTGGGCAAAATTGCAGAAATTTCACTTATTTCAGAAAAACAGCAGTAATTTTTTTATTTTGGGGCAAAAAGGCAGAAATTTCTTTTATTTTGGTACAAAATTGAAGAAATTTTTCTTATTTTGGAGCAAAAACGCAGAAATTTCCCATATTTTGGGGCAAAAATGCAGAAAATTTACTTATTTTGTGGTAAAAAGGCTGAAATTCCCCTTATTTGGGGGCAAAAAGGGAGAAATTTTTCTTATTTTGAGGCAAAATTGCAGAAATTTCACTTATTTCAGGGTAATAAGTCAGAAATTTTCCTTATCTTGGGGCAAAAAATACAGAAATTCCCTTTGTTTTGGGGGAAATAGACAGAAATTCCA
This sequence comes from Micromys minutus, assembly GCF_963924665.1. Taxonomy (NCBI): domain Eukaryota; kingdom Metazoa; phylum Chordata; class Mammalia; order Rodentia; family Muridae; genus Micromys; species Micromys minutus. The sequence continues at coordinate 88,563 of NW_027667542.1, forward strand.
CTTATTTAGAGGCAAAAAAGCAGAAATTCCCCTTATTTTGGAGCAAAAATGAGGAAATTTCTCTTTTTTGTGGCAAAATGTATACATTCCCCTTATTTTCGGACTAAAAATCAGAAATTCCCCGTATTTTGGAGCAAAATTCTAGAAATTCCTCTAATCGTGGGGCAAAAAGGAAGAAATTTCATTATTTTGTGGCAAAATTGCAAAAATTTCACTTATTTCAGGATAATAAGTCAGAAATTTTCCTTATTTTGGGGCAAAAAGGCAGAAATTCCTAATATTATGTGGCAAAAATGCAGGAATTCCCTTTATTTTGAGGTAAAAAGGCTGAAATTCCCCTTATTTGGGGGCAAAAAGGCAAAAATTTTCCTTATTTTGGGGCAAAATTGCAGAAATTTCACTTACTTCAGGGTAATAAGTCAGAAATTTTCCTTATTTAGGGGCAAAAAATACAGATATTACCTTTGTTTTGGGGGAAAAAGACAGAAATTCCACTTATTTAGAGGCAAAAAAGCAGAAATTCCCCTTATTTTGGAGCAAAAATGAAGAAATTTCCCTTTCTTATGGCAAAAAGTTATGCATTCTTCTTATTTTCGGGCAAAAAGGCAGAAATTCCCTGTATTTTGGAGCAAAATTGCAGAAATTCCCCTAATTGTGGGGCAAAAAGGCAGAAATTCTCTATATGTTGGGGCGAAAAGACAGAAATTCTCCTTATTTTGGGGCAGAACTCAGAAATTCCAATTATTTTGGGGCAAAATTCCAGAGATTTCCCTTATTTTGGGGCAAAATTGCAGAAATTTCACTTATTTTGGGGCAAAATTTCAGAAATTTCACTTATTTCAAAAAAAAGCAGAAATTTTCTTATTTTGAGGCAAAAAGGCAAAAATTTCACTTATTTCAGGGTAATAAGTAAGAAATTTTCCTTAATTTGGGGCAAAAAGGCAGAAATTCCTAATATTTTGTGGAAAAAATGCAGAAATTCCCCTTATTTTGAGGTAAAAATGCTGAAATTCCCCTTATTTGGGGGCAAAAAGCAGAAATTTCACAAATTTTTGGGCAAAATTGCAGAAATTTCACTTATTTCAGGGAATAAAGGCAGAAATTTTCTTTATTTTGAAGCAAAATGGCTGAAATTCCTAATATTTTGTGGCAAAAATGCAGAAATTTTCCTTACTTTTAGCTAAAAAGGCTGAAATTCCCCATATTTGGGGAAAAAGGCAGAAATTTCACTTATTTTGGGGCAAAATTGCAGAAATTTCACTTATTTCAGTGTAATAAGTCAGAAATTTTCCTTATTTTGGGGCAAAAAAGACAGAAATTCCCTTTGTTTTGGGGGAAAAAGACAGTAATTCCACTTATTTACCGGCAAAAAAAGGAGAAATTCCCCTTATTTTGGAGCAAAAATGAAGATATTTCCCTTTTTTATGGCAAAAAGGTATGCATTCTTCATATTTTCGAACAAAAAGGCAGAAATTCCCCGTATTTTGGAGCAAAATTGCAGAAATTCCCCTTATTGTGGGGCAAAAAGGCAGAAATTCCCTATATGTTGGGGCAAAAAAACAAAAATTCTCCTTATTTTGGGGCAAAACTCAGAAATTCCACTTATTTGGGGCAAAATTCCAGAAATTTACCTTATTTTAGGGCAAAATTGCAGAAATTTCACTTATTTTGGGGCAAAATTGCAGCAATTTCACTTATTTCAGGGAAAAACGGCAGAAATTTTCCTTATTTTTGGGCAAAAAAGCAGAAATTCCTAATATTTTGTGGCAAAAATGCAGAAATTCCTCTTATTTTGAGGTAAAAAGGGTGAAATTCCCCGTATTTGGGGGCAAAAAGGCAGAAATTTCCCTTATGTTGGGGCAAAATTGCAGAAATTTCACTTATTTCAGGGTAATAAGAATGAAATTTTCCTTATTTTGGACCAAAAATAGAGAAATTCCTTTGTTTTGGAAAAAAAAAACAGAAATTCCACTTATTTAGAGTCAAAAAGGCAGAAATTCCCCTTATTTTGGAGCAAAAATGAAGAAATTTCCCTTTTTTATGGCAAAAAGGTATGCATTCTTCTTATTTTCAGGCAAAAAGGCAGAAATTCCCCGTATTTTGAGCAACATTTCAGAAATTCCCCTAATTGTGGGGCAAAAAGGCAGAAATTCCCTATATGTTGGGGCAAAAAGACAAAAATTCTTCTTATTTTAGGGCAAAACTCAGAAATTCCACTTAATTTGGGGCAAAATTCCAGAAATTTCCCTTATTTTGGGGCAAAATTGCAGAAATTTCACTTATTTTGGGGCAAAATTGCAGAAATTTCACTTATTTCAAAGAAAAAAAGCAGAAATTTTCTTATTTTGGGGCAAAAAGGCAAAATTTCCCATATTTTGAAGCAAAAATGCAGAAATGTCCCTTATTTTGAGGTAAAAAGGCTGAAATTCCCCTTATTTGGGGGCAAAAAGGCAGAAATTTCCCAAATTTTGGGGCAAAATTGCAGAAATTTGACTTATTTCAGGGTAATAAATCAGAAATTTTCCTTATTTTGGGGCAAAAAAGACAGAAATTCCCTTTGTTTTGGGAAAAAAAATCAGAAAGTCCAATTATTTAGAGGAAAAAAGCAGAAATTCTTCTTATTTTGGAGCAAAAATGAAAAAATTTCACTTTTTTATGGCAAAAAGGTATGCATTCTTCTTATTTTCGGACAAAACGGCAGAAATTCCCCGTATTATGGAGCAAAATTGCAGAAATTCCCCTAATTGTGGGGCAAAAAGGCAGAAATTCCTTATATGTTGGGGCAAAAAGACAGAAATTCTCCTTATTTTGTGGCAAAACTCAGAAATTTCCCTTATTATAGGGCAAAATTGCAGAAATTTCAGTTATTTCAGAAAAAAAGCAGAAATTTTCTTATTTTGGGGCAAAAGGCAGAAATTTCTTTTATTTTGGTACAAAATTGCAGATTTTTTTCCTATTTTGGGGCAAAAAGGCAGAAATTTCCCATATTTTGGGGCAAAAATGCAGAAATTCCCCTTATTTTGGGGTAAAAATGCTGAAATTCCCTTATTTGGGGGCAAAAAAGCAGAAATTTCACTTATTTTGAAGCAAAATTGCAGAAATTTCACTTATTTCAGGGTAATAAGTCAGAAATTTTCCTTATTTTGGGGCAAAAAAGACAGAAATTCCCTTTGTTTTAGGGGAAAAAGACAGAAATTCCACTTATTTAGAGGCAAAAAAGCAGAAATTCCCCTCATTTTGGAGCAAAAATGAAGAACTTTCCCTTATTTATGGCAAAAAGTTATGCATTCTACTTATTTTCGGGCAAAAAGGCAGAAATTCTTCGTATTTTGGAGCAAAATTGCAAAAATTCCCCTAATTGTGGGGCAACAAGGTAGAAATTCCCTATATGTTGTGGCAAAAATACAGAAATTTTCTTTATTTTGGGGCAAAACTCAGAAATTCCACATATTTTGGGGCAAAATTTCAGAAATTTCACTTATTTCAGGGAAAAAAGGCAGAAATTTTCTTTTTTTTGGGGCAAAAAGGCTGAAATTCATAATATTTTGTGGCAAAAATGCAGAAATTCCCCTTACATTTAGGTAAAAAGGCTGAAATTCCCCATATTTGGGGGCAAAAAGGCAGAAATTTCCCTTATTTTGGGGCAAAATTTCAGAAATTTCACTTATTTTGGGCAAAATTGCAGAAATTTCACTTATTTCAGAAAAAAAGCAGAAATTTTCTTATTTTGGGGCAAAAAGGCAGTAATTTCTTTTATTTTGGTACAAAATTGCAGAAATTTATCTTATTTTAGGGCTAAAACGCAGAAATTTCCCATATTTTGGGGCAAAAATGCAGAAATTCCCCTTATTTTGGAGCAAAAATGAAGAAATTTCCCGTTTGTTGTGGCAAAAGGTATACATTCCCCTTATTTTCGGGCTAAAAATCAGAAATTCCCCGTATTTTGGAGCAAAATTCTAGGAATTCCCCTAATTGTGGGGCAAAAAGGCAGAAATTTCCTATATGTTAGGGCAAAAAGACAGAAATTTTCCTTATTTTGAAGCAAAACTCAGAAATTCCACTTATTTTGGGGCAAAATTTCAGAGATTTCCCTTATTTTGGGGCAAAATTCCAGAAATTTCCCTTATTTTGGGGCAAAATTGCAGAAATTTCACTTATTTCAGTGAAAAAAGGCTGAAATTTTCCTTATTTTGGGGCAAAAATGCAGAAATTCCTAATATTTTGTGGCAAAAATGCAGAAATTCCCCTTTTTTTAGGTAAAAAGAATGAAATTCCCCTTATTTGGGGGCAAAAAGGCAGAAATTTCCCTTATTTTGGGGCAAAATTGCAGAAATTTCACTTATTTCAGAATAATAAGTCAGAAATTTTTCTTATTTTGGGCAAAAAAGACAGGAATTCCCTTTGTTTTGGGAGAAAAATACATAAATTCCACTTATTTAGAGGCAAAAAAGCAGAAATTTCTCTTATTTTGGGGCAAAATTGCAGAAATTTCACTTACTTCAGGGTAATAAGTCAGAAATTTTTCATATTTTGGGGCAAAAAAGACAGAAATTACCTTTGTTTTGGGGGAAAAAGACAGAAATTTCACTTATTTAGAGGCAAAAAAGCAGAAATTCCCCTTATTTTGGAGCAAAAATGAACAAATTTCCCTTTTTTATGGCAAAAAATTATGCATTCTTCTTATTTTCGGGCAAAAAGGCAGAAATTCCCCGTATTTTGGAGCAAAATTGCAGAAATTCCCCTGATTGTGGGGCAAAGAGGCAGAAATTCCCTATATGTTGGGGCAAAAAGACAGAAATTCTCCTTATTTTGGGGCAGAACTCAGAAATTCCACTTATTTTGGGGCAAAATTCCAGAGATTTCCCTTATTTTGGGGCAAAATTGCAGAAATTTCACTTATTTTGGGGCAAAATTTCAGAAATTTCACTTATTTCAGGGAAAAAAGGCAGAAATTTTCCTTATTTCGGGGCAAAAAGGCAGAAATTCCTAATATTTTGTGGCAAAAATGCAGAAATTCCCCTTATTTTGAGGTAAAAAGGCTGAAATTCCCATTATTTGAGAGCAAAAAGGCAGAAATTTCTCTTATTTTGGGGCAAAATTGCAGAAATTTCACTTATTTCAGGGTAATAAGTCAGAAATTTTTCTTATTTTGGGGCAAAAAATACAGAAATTCCCTTTGTTTTGGGGGAAAAAGACAGAAATTCCACTTATTTAGATGCAAAAAAGCAGAAATTCCCCTTATTTTGGAGTAAAAATGAAGAAATTTCCCTTTTTTATGGCAAAAAGCTATGCATTCTTCTTATTTTCGGGCAAAAAGGCAGGAATTCCCCATATTTTGGAGCAAAATTGCAGAAATTCTCCTAATTGTGGGGCAAAAAGGAAGAAATTATCTATATGTTGGGGCAAAAAGACAGAAATTCTCCTTATTTTGGGGCAAAACTTAGAAATTCCACTTATTTTGGAGCAAAATTCCAGAAATTCCACTTATTTTGGAGCAAAATTCCAGAAATTCCACTTATTTTGGGGCAAAATTGCCGAAATTTCACTTATTTTCGGGCAAAATTGCAGAAATTTCACTTATTTCAAAAAAAAAGCAGAAATTTTCTTATTTTGTAGCCAAAAGGCAGAAATTTCCCATATTTTGGGGCAACAATGCAGAAATTCCTTTTATTTTGAGGAAAAAGGTTGAAATTCCCCTTAATTGGGGGCAAAAAGGCAGAAATTTCCTTATTTTTGGGCAAAATTACAAAAATTTCACTTATTTCAGTGTAATAAGTAAGAAATTTTCCTTATTTTGGGGAAAAAAGACAGAAATTCCCTTTGTTTTTGGGAAAAAAGACAGAAATTCCACTTTTTTAGAGGCAAAAAATAGAAATTCCTTTTATTTTGGAGCAAAAATGAAGAAATTTCCCTTTTTTGTGGCAAAAGTTATACATTCCCCTTATTTTCAGGCTAAAAAGCAGAAATTCCCCGTATTTTAGAGCAAAATTGCAGAAATTCCCCTAATTGTGGGGCAAAAAGGCAGAAATTCCCTATATGTTAGGGCAAAAAACAGAAATTCTCCTTATTTTGGGTCAAAACTCAGAAATTCCACTTATTTTGGGGAAAAATTCCAGAAATTTCCCTTATTTTGGGGCAAAATTGCAGAAATTTCAGTTATTTTGGGGCAAAATTGCAGAAATTTCACTTAATTCAGTGAAAAAAGGCAGAAATTTTCCTTATTTTGGGGCAAAAAGGCAGAAATTCCTAATATTTTGTGGCAAAAATGCAGAAATTCCCCTTATTTTCAGGTAAAAAGGCTTAAATTCCCCTTATTTGGGGGCAAAATGCAGAAATTTCCCTTATTTTTGGGCAAAATTGCAGAAATTTCACTTATTTCAGGGTAATAAGTCAGAAATTTTCCTTATTTTGGGCAAAAAAAAACCCAAAAATTCCCTTTGTTTTGGGGGAAAAATACATATATTCCAATTATATAGAGGCAAAAAAGCAGAAATTCCCTTTATTTTGGGGCAAAATTGCAGAAATTTTACTTACTTCAGTGTAATAAGTCAGAAATTTTCCTTATTTTGGGGCAAAAAAGACAGAAATTACCTTTTTTTTAAGGGAAAAAGACAGAAATTCCACTTATTTAGAGGCATGAAAGCAGAAATTCCCCTCATTTTGGAGCAAAAATGAAGAAATTTTCCTTTTTTATTGCAAAAAGGTATGCATTCTTATTATTTTCGGGCAAAAAAGCAGAAATTCTCCGTATTTGGAGGCAAAAATGTAGAAATTTCTCTTATTTTGAGGTAAAAGGCTGAAATTCCCCTTATTTGGTGGCAAAAATGCAGAAATTTCTCTGATTTTGGGGCAAAATTGCAGAAATTTCACTTATTTCAGGGTAATTAGTCAGAAATTTTCCTGATTTTGGAGGCAAAAAACAGAAATTCCCTTCGTTTTGAAGGAAAAAGACAGAAATTCCACTTTTTTAGAGGCAAAAAAGCAGAAATTCCGCTTATTTTGGAGCAAAAATGAAGAAATTTCACTTTTTAAGGGCAAAAAATATGCATTCTTCTTATTTTTGGGCAAAAATGCAGAAATTCCCCTTATTTTGGAGCAAAATGCAGAAATGCCCCAAATTGTGGGGCAAAAAGGCAGAAATTCCCTATATGTTGTGGCAAAAAGACAGAAATTCTCCTTATTTAGGGGCAAAACTCAGAAATTCCACTTATTTTGGGGCAAAATTCCAATAATTTCCCTTATTTTTGGGCAAAATTGCAGAAATTTCAATTATTTTGGGCAAAATTGCAGAAATTTCACTTATTTCAGAAAAAAAACAGAAATTTTCTTATTTTGGGGCAAAAAGGCAGAAATTTCTTTTATTTTGGTACAAAATTGCAGAAATTTTTCTTATTTTGGGGCAAAAAGGCAGAAATTTCCCATATTTTGGGTCAAAAATGCAGAAAGTCCCCTTATTTTGAGGTAAAAAGGCTGAAATTGCCCTGATTTGGGGGCAAAAAACAGAAATTTCTTTTATTTTGAGGCAAAATTGCAGAAATTTCACTTATTTCAGGGTAATAAGTCAGAAATTTTCCTTATTTTGGGTCATAAAAGACAGAAATTCCCTTTGTTTTGGGGGAAAAAGACAGAAATTCCACTTATTTAGAGGCAAAAAGGCAGAAATTCCTAATATTTTGTGGCAAAAATGCAGAAATTCCCCTTATTTTGAGGTAAAAAGGCTGAAATTCCCCTTATTTGGGAGCAAAAAGGCAGAAATTTCCATTATTTTGGGGCAAAATTGCAGAAATTTCACTTATTTCAGGGTAATAAGTCAGAAATTTTCCTTATTTTGGGGCAAAAAAGACAGAAATTCCCTTTGTTTTGGGGGAAAAAGACAGAAATTTCACTTAGTTAGATGCAAAAAAGCAGAAATTCCCATTATTTTGGAGAAAAAATGAAGAAATTTTGTTTTTATATGGCAATAAGCTATGCATTCTTCTTATTTTCGGGAAAAAATGCACAAATTCCCCATATTTTGGAGCAGAATTGCAGAAATTCCCCTAATTGTGGGGCAAAAAGGCAGAAATTCCCCTAATTGTGGGGCAAAAAGACAGAAATTCTCTTTATTTTGGGTCAAAACTCAGAAATTCCATTTATTTTGGAGCAAAATTCCAGAAATTTCAATTATTTCGGGGAAAAATTGCAGAAATTTCAGTTATTTTGGGGCAAAATTTCAGCAATTTCACTTATTTAAAAAAAAAAGCAGAAATTTTCTTATTTTGGAGCAAAAAGGCAGAAATTTCCCATATTTTCGGGCAAAAATGCAGAAATTCCTTTTATTTCGAGGAAAAAGGCTGAAATTCCCCTTAATTGGGGGCAAAAAGGCAGAAATTTTCTTATTTTGGGGCAAAATTGCAAAATTTCACTTATTTCATGGTAATAAGTCAGAAATTTTCCTTATTTTGGGGCAAAAAGACAGAAATTCCCTTTGTTTTGGGGGAAAAAGACTGAAATTGCACTTTTTTAGAGGCAAAAAAGCAGAAATTCCTTTTATTTTGGAGCAAAAATGAAGAAATTTCCCTTTTTTGTGGCAAAAGGTATACATTCCCCTTATTTTCAGGCTAAAAAGCAGAAATTCCCCGTATTTTGGAGCAAAATTGCAGAAATTCCCCTAATTGTGGGGCAAAAATGCAGAAATTTTTTATATGTTAGAGCAAAAAAACAGTAATTCTCCTTATTTTGGGGCAAAACTCATAAATTCCACTTATTTTGGGGCAAAATTCCAGAAATTTCCCTTATTTTGGGGCAAAATTGCAGAAATTTCACTTATTTTGGGGCAAAATTGCAGAAATTTCACTTATTTCAGTGAAAAAAGGCAGAAATTTTCCTTATTTTGGGGCAAATAGGCAGAAATTCCTAATATTTTGTGGCAAAAATGCAGAAATTCCCCTTATTTTGAGGTAAAAAGGCTGAAATTTCCCTTATATAGGGGCAAAAAGGCAGAAATTTCCCTTATTTTGGGGCAAAATTGCAGAAATTTCACTTATTTCAGGGTAATAAGTCAGAAATTTTCCTTATTTTGGGCAAAAAAAACCCCAGAAATTCCCTTTGTTTTGGGGGAAAAATACATATATTCCACTTATTTAGAGGCAAAAAAGGAGAAATTCCTTTTATTTTGGACAAAATTGCAAAAATTTCACTTACTTCAGGGTAATAAGTCAGAAAATTTCCTTATTTTGGGGCAAAAAGACAGAAATTACCTTTGTTTTGGGGGAAAAAGACAGAAATTCCACTTATTTAGAGGCAAAAAAGCAGAAATTCCCCTTATTTTGGAAAAAAATGAAGAAATTTCACTTTTTAAGGGCAAAAAGTTATGCATTCTTCTTATTTTCGGGCAAAAAGGCAGAAATTCCCTGTATTTTGGAGCAAAATTGCAGAAATTCCTTTAATTGTGGGGCAAAAAGACAGAAATTCTCCTTATTTTGTGTCAAAACTCAGTAATTCCACTTATTTTGGTTCAAAATTTCAGTAATTTCACTTATTTTGGGGAAAAATTGCAGAAATTTCACTTATTTCAGGGTAATAAGTCAGAAATTTTCTTTATTTTGGGGCAAAAAAGACAAATTCCCTTTGTTTTGGTGGAAAAAGACAGAAATTCCACTTATTTAGAGGCAAAAAAGCAGAAATTCCCCTCATTTTGGAGCCAAAAATAGAAATTTCCCTTTTTTATGGCAAAAAGGTATGCATTCTTATTATTTTCGGACAAAAAAGGCAGAAATTCCCCGTATTTTGGGGCAAAAATGCAGAAATTTCTCTTATTTTGTGGTAAAAGGCTGAAATTCCCCTTATTTGGGGGCGAAAAAGCAGAAATTTCTCTTATTTTGGGGTAAAATTGCAAAAATTTCACTTACTTCAGGGTAATAAGTCAGAAATTTTCCTTATTTTGGAGCCAAAAAGAAGGAATTCCCTTTGTTTTGGTAGAAAAAGACAGAAATTCCACTTTTTTATAGGCAAAAAAGCAGAAATTCCCCTTATTTTGGACAAAAATGAAGAACTTTCACATTTAATGGCAAAAAGTTATGCATTCTTCTTATTTTTGGGCAAAAAGGCAGAAATTCCCCTTATTTTGGAGCAAAATTGCAGAAATTTCCCAAATTGTGGGGCAAAAAGTCAGAAATTCCCTATATGTTGGGGCAATAAGACAGAAATTCTCCTTATTTTGGGGCAAAACTCAGAAATTCCACTTATTTCGGAGCAAAACTCCAGAAATTTCACTAATTTTGGGGCAGAATTGCAGAAATTAAAATTATTTTGGGGCAAAATTGCAGAAATTTCACTTATTTCAATAAAAAGCAGAAATTTTCTTATTTTGGGGCAAAAAGGCAGAAATTCTCTTTGTTTTTGAGGAAAAAGAAAGAAATTCTACTTTTTTAGAGGCAAAAAAGCAGAAATTCCTTTTATTTTGGAGCAAAAATGAAGAAATTTCTCTTTTTTGTGGCAAAAGGTATGCATTCCCCTTATTTTCAGGCTAAAAGGCAGAAATTCCCTGTATTTTAAAGCAAAACTGCAGAAATTCCCCTAATTGTGGGGCAAAAAGGCAGAAATTCCCTATATGTTAGGGCAAAAAACAGAAATTCTCCTTATTTTGGGGCAAAACTCAGAAATTCCACTTATTTTGGGGCAACATTCCAGAAATTTCCCTTATTTTGGGACAAAATGGCAGAAATTTCACTTATTTTGTGGCAAAATTGCAGAAATTTCACTTATTTCAGTGAAAAAAGGCAGAAATTTTCCTTATTTTGGGGCAAAAAGTCAGGAATTCCTAATAATTTGTGGCAAAAATGCAGAAATTCCCCGTATTTTGAGGTCAAAAGGCTGAAATTCTCCTTATTTGGGAGCAAAAAAGCAGAAATTTCCCTTATTTTGGGGCAAAATTGCAGAAATTTCACTTATTTCAGTCAGAAATTTTTCTTATTTTGGGCAAAAAAGACAGAAATTCCCTTTATTTTGGGGGAAAAATACATAAATTCCACTTATTTAGAGGCGAAAAAGCAGAAATTTCCCTTATTTTGGGGCAAAATTGTAGAAATTTCACTTACATCAGGGTAATAAGTCAGAAATTTTTCTTATTTAGGGGCAAAAAAGACAGGAATTCTTTTTGTTTTGGGGGAAAAAGACAGAAATTCCACTTATTTAGAGGCAAAAAGCAGAAATTCCCCTTATTTTGGGGCAAAATTGCAGAAATTTCACTTATTTTGGGGCAAAATTGTAGAAATTTCACTTATTTCAAAAAAAAAGCAGAAATTTTCTTATTTTGGAGCAAAAAGCCAGAAATTTCACTTATTTTGGGGCAAAATTGCAGAAATTTCACTTATTTCAGTGAAAAAAGGCAGAAATTTCCCATATTTTGGGGCAAAAATGCAGAAATTTCTCTTATTTTGAGGTAAAAGGCTGAAATTCTCCTTATTTGGGGGCAAAAAGGCAGAAATTTCTCTTATTTTGGGGTAAAATTGCAGAAATTTCACTTACTTCAGAGTAAAAAGTCAGAAATTTTCCTTATTTTGGGGCCAAAAAAAAGAAATTCCCTTTGTTTTGGGAGAAAAAGACAGAAATTCCACTTTTTTATAGGCAAAATAGCAGAAATTCCCCTTATTTTGGACAAAAATGAAGAAATTTCACTTTTTAAGGGCAAAAAGTTATGCATTCTTCTTATTTTTGGGCAAAAAGGCAGAAATTCCCCTTATTTTGGAGCAAAATTGCAGAAATTTCCCAAATTGTGGGGCAAAAAGGCAGAAATTCCCTATATGTTGGGGCAATAAGACAGAAATTCTCCTTATTTTGGGGCAAAACTCAGAAATTCCACTTATTTTGGAGCAAAATTCCAGAAATTTCACTTATTTTGGGGCATAATTGCAGAAATTAAAATTATTTTGGGGCAAAATTGCAGAAATTTCACTTATTTCAATAAAAAGCAGAAATTTTCTTATTTTGGGGCAAAAAGGCAGAAATTTTTTTTATTTTGGTACAAAATTGCCGAAATTTTTCTTATTTTGGAGTAAAAAGGCAGAAATTTCCCATATTTTGGGGCAAAAATGCAGAAATTCCTTTTATTTTGAGGAAAAAGGCTGAAATTCCCCTTAATTGGGGGCAAAAAGGCAGAAATTTCCTTATTTTGGGGCAAAATTGCAAAAATTTCACTTATTTCAGGGTAATAAGTCAGAAATTTTCCTTATTTGGGGCAAAAAGACAGAAATTCTCTTATTTTTTTAAGGAAAAAGAAAGAAATTCCACTTTTTTAGAGGCAAAAAAGCAGAAATTCCTTTTATTTTGGAGCAAAAATGAAGAAATTTCACTTTTTTTGTGGCAAAAGGTATACATTCCCCTTATTTTCAGGCTAAAAGGCAGAAATTCCCTGTATTTTAAAGCAAAACTGCAGAAATTCCCCTAATTGTGCGGCAAAAAGGCAGAAATTCCCTATATGTTAGGGCAAAAAACAGAAATTCTCCTTATTTTGGGGCAAAACTCAGAAATTCCACTTATTTTGGGGCAAAATTCCAGAAATTTCCATTATTTTGGGACAAAATTGCAGAAATTTCACTTATTTTGTGGCAAAATTGCAGAAATTTCACTTATTTCATTGAAAAAAGGCAGAAATTTTCCTTATTTTGGGGCAAAAAGTCAGGAATTCCTAATATTTTGTGGCAAAAATGCAGAAATTCCCCTTATTTTGAGGACAAAAGGCTGAAATTCTTTTTATTTGGGAGCAAAAAAGCAGAAATTTCCCTTATTTTGGGGCAAAATTGCAGAAATTTCACTTATTTCAGTCAGAAATTTTCCTTATTTTGGGCAAAAAAGACAGAAATGCCCTTTGTTTTGGGGGAAAAATACATAAATTCCACTTATTTAGAGGCAAAAAAGCAGAAATTTCCCTTATTTGGGGGCAAAATTGTAGAAATTTCACTTACTTCAGGGTAATAAGTCAGAAATTTTTCTTATTTAGGGGCAAAAAAGACAGAAATCATTTTTGTTTTGGGCTGAAAAAGACAGAAATTCCACTTATTTAGAGGCAAAAAAGCAGAAATTCCCCTTATTTTGGGGCAAAATTGCAGAAATTTCACTTATTTTGGGGCAATATTGCAGAAATTTCACTTATTTCAAAAAAAGCAGAAATTTTCTTATTTTGGAGCAAAAAGGCAGAAATTTCCCATATTTTGGGGCAAAAATGCAGAAATTAGTTTTATTTTGAGGAAAAAGGCTGAAATTCCCCTTAATTTGGGCCAAAAAGCAGAAATTTCCTTATTTTGGGGCAAAATTGCAAAAATTTCATTTATTTCAGGGTAATAAGTCAAAAATTTTCCTTATTTTGGGGCAAAAAGACAAAAATTCCCTTTGTTTTTGGGGAAAAATACAGAAATTGCACATTTTTAGAGACAAAAAAGCAGAAATTCCTATTATTTTGGAGCAAAAATGAAGAAATTATCGTTTTTTGTGGCAAAAGGTATACATTCCCCTTATTTTCAGGCTAAAAAGCAGAAATTCCCCGTGTTTTGGAGCAAAATTGCAGAAATACCCCTAATTGTGGGGCAAAAATGCAGAAATTCCCTATATGTTAGTGCAAAAAAACAGAAATTCTCCTTATTTTGGGGCAAAACTCAGAAATTCCACTTATTTTGGGGCAAAATTCCAGAAATTTCCTTTATTTTGGGGCAAAATTGCAGAAATTTCACTTATTTTGGGGCAAAATTGCAGAAATTTCACTTATTTCAGTGAAAAAGGCAGAAATTTCCCTTATATGGGGGCAAAAAGGCAGAAATTTCCCTTATTTTGTACAAAAATTGCAGGAATTTCACTTATTTCAGGGTAATAAGTCGGAAATTTTCTTTATTTTGGGCAAAAAAAGACAGAAATTCCCTTTGTTTTGGAGGAAAAAATACATAAATTCCACTTATTTAGAGGCAAAAAAGCAGAAATTCCTTTTATTTTGGCCAAAATTTCAGAAATTTCACTTACTTCAGGGTAATAAGTCAGAAATTTCATTATTTTGGGGCAAAAAATACAGAAATTACCTTTGTTTTGGGGGAAAAAGACAGAAATTCCACTTATTTAGAGGCAAAAAAGCAGAAATTCCCTTTATTTTGGAGCAAAAATGAAGAAATTTCCCTTTTTTATGGGAAAAACTTATGCATTCTTCTTATTTTCGGGCAAAATGGGAGAAATTCCCCGTATTTTGGAGCAAAATTGCAGAAATTCCCAAAATTGTGGGGCAAAATGACAAAAATTCTCCTTATTTTGGGTCAAAACTCAGAAATTCCACTTATTTTGAATCAAAATTTCAATAATTTCACTTATTTTGGGGCAAAATTGTAGAAATTTCACTTATTTCAGTGTAATAAGTCAGAAATTTTCCTTATTTTGGGGCAAAAAAGACAAATTCCCTTTGTTTTGGGGGAAAAAGACAGAAATTCCACTTATTTAGAGGCAATAAAGCAGAAATTCCCCTCATTTTGGAGCAAAAAGAAGAAATTTCCCTTTTTTATGGCAAAAAGGTATGCATTCTTATTATTTTCGGACAAAAAAGGCAGAAATTCCCCGTATTTTGGAGCAAAATTGCAGACATTCCTCTAATTGTGGGGCAAAAAGGCAGAAATTCTCTATATGTTGGGGCAAAAAGAAAGAAATTCTCCTTATTTTAGGGAAAAATTCTGAAATTTAACTTATTTTGGGGCAAAATTGCAGAAATTTCACTTATTTCAGAAATAAAAGCAGAAATTTTCTTATTTTGGGGCCAAAAGGCAGAAATTTCTTTTATTTTGTTACAAAATTGCAGAATTTTTTCTTATTTTGGGGCAAAAAGTCAGAAATTTCCCATATTTTGGGGCAAAAATGCAGAAATTTCTATTATTTTGAGGTAAAAGGCTGAAATTCCCCTTATTTGGGGGCAAAAAGTCAAAAATTTCTCATATTTTGGGGCAAAATTGCAGAAATTTCACTTATTTTGGGGCAAAATTGCAGAAATTTCACTTATTTCAAAAAAAAAGTAGAAATTTTCTTATTTTGGAGCAAAAAGGCAGAAATTTCTCATAATTTGGGACAAAAATTCAGAAATTCCTTTTATTTTGAGGAAAAAGGCTGAAATTCCCCTTAATTGGGGGCAAAAAGGCAGAAATTTCCTTATTTTGGGGCAAAACTGCAAAAATTTCACTTATTTCAGGGTAATAAGTCAGAAATTTTTTTTATTTTGGGGCAAAAAGACAGAAATTCCCTTTGTTTTTGGGGAAAAAGACAGAAATTTTAATTTTTAGAGGCAAAAAAGCTGAAATTCCTTTTATTTTGGAGCAAAAATGAAGAAATTTCCATTTTTGTGGCAAAAGGTATACATTCCCCTTATTTTCAGGCTAAAAAGCAGAAATTCCCTGTATTTTGGAGCAAAATTGCAGAAATTCCCCTAATTGTGGGGCAAAAATGCAGAAATTCCCTATATGTTAGTGCAAAAAACAGAAATTCTCCTTATTTTAGGGCAAAACTCAGAAATTCCACTTATTTTGGGGCAAAATTCCAGAAATTTCCCTTATTTTGGGGCAAAATTGCAGAAATTTCACTTATTTTGAGGAAAAATTGCAGAAATTTCACTTATTTCAGTGAAAAAAGGCAGAAATTTCCCATATTTTGGGGCAAAAATGCAGAAATTTCTCTTATTTTGAGGTAAAAGGCTGAATCCCCCTTATTTGGGAGCAAAAAGGCAGAAATTTCTCTTATTTTGGGGTAAAATTGCAGAAATTTCACTTATTTCAGGGTAATAAGTCAGAAATTTTCCTTATTTTGGGGCCAAAAAACAAAAATTCCCTTTGTTTTGGGAGAAAAAGACAGAAATTCCACTTTTTTAGAGGCAAAAAAGCAGAAATTTCCCTTATTTTGGAGCAAAAATGAAGAAATTTCACTTTTTAAGGGCAAAAAGGTATGCATTCTTCTTATTTTTGGGCAAAAAGGCAGAAATTCCCCTTATTTTGGAACAAAATTGCAGAAATTTCTCAAATTGTTGGGCAAAAAGGCAGAAATTCCCTATATGTTGGGGCAAAAAGACAGAAATTCTCCTTATTTTGGGGCAAAACTCAGAAATTCCACATATTTTGGAACAAAATTCCAGAAATTTCACTTATTTTGGGGCAAAATTGCAGAAATTACAATTATTTTGGGGCAAAATTGCAGAAATTTCACTTATTTCAAAAAAAAGCAGAAATTTTCTTATTTTGGGGCAAAAAGGAAGAAATTTCCCATATTTTGGGGCAAAAATGCAGAAATTTCTTTTATTTTGAGGAAAAAGGCTTAAATTATCCTTAATTTAGGGAAAAAAGGCAGAAATTTCCTTATTTTTGGCAAAATTGCAAAAATTTCACTTATTTCAGGGTAATAAGTCAGAAATTTTCCTTATTTTGGGGCAAAAAGATAGAAATTCCCTTTGTTTTTGGGGAAAAAGACAGAAATTGCACTTTCTTAGAGGCAAAAAAGCAGAAATTCCTTTTATTTTGGAGCAAAAATGAAGAAATTTCCCTTTTTAAGGGCAAAAAGGTATGCATTCTTCTTATTTTTGGGCAAAAAGGCAGAAATTCCCCTTATTTTGGAACAAAATTCCAGAAATTTCTCAAATTGTTGGGCAAAAAGGCAGAAATTCCCTATATGTTGGGGCAAAAAGACAGAAATTCTCCTTATTTTGGGGCAAAACTCAGAAATTCCACATATTTTGGAACAAAATTCCAGAAATTTCACTTATTTTGGGGCAGAATTGCAGAAATTAATATTATTTTGGGGCAAAATTGCAGAAATTTCACTTATTTCAATAAAAAGCAGAAATTTTCTTATTTTGGGGCAAAAAGGCAGAAATTTTTTTTATTTTGGTACAAAATTGCCGAAATTTTTCTTATTTTGGAGTAAAAAGGCAGAAATTTCCCATATTTTGGGGCAAAAATGCAGAAATTCCTTTTATTTTGAGGAAAAAGGTTGCAATTCCCCTTAATTGGGGGCAAAAAGGCAGAAATTTCCTTATTTTGGGGCAAAATTGCAGAAATTACAATTATTTTGTGGCAAAATTGCACAAATTGCACTTATTTCAAAAAAAAGCAGAAATTTTCTTATTTTGGGGCAAAAAGGAAGAAATTTCCCATATTTTGGGGCAAAAATGCAGAAATTTCTTTTATTTTGAGGAAAAAGGCTGAAATTCTCCTTAATTTAGGGAAAAAAGGCAGAAATTTCCTTATTTTTGGGCAAAATTGCAAAAATTTCACTTATTTCAGGGTAATAAGTCAGAAATTTTCCTTATTTTGGGGCAAAAATACAGAAATTCTTTTTGTTTTTGGGGAAAAAGACAGAAATTGCACTTTTTTAGAGGCAAAAAAGCAGAAATTCCTTTTATTTTGGAGCCAAAATGAAGAAATTTCCCTTTTTTGTGGCAAAAGGTATACATTCCCCTTATTTTCAGGCTAAAAAGCAGAAATTCCCCGTATTTTGGAGCAAAATTGCAGAAATTCCACTAATTGTGGGGCAAAAATGCAGAAATTCCCTATATGTTAGGGCAAAAAAACAGAATTTCTCCTTATTTTGGTGGCAAAACTCAGAAATTCCACTTATTTTCGGGCAAAATTCTAGAAATTTGCCTCATTTTGGGGCAAAATTGCCGAAATTTCACTTATTTTGGGGCAAAATTGCAGAAATTTCACTTATTTCAGTGAAAAAAGGCAGAAATTTTCCTTATTTTGGGGCAAAAAGGCAGAAATTCCTAATATTTTGTGGCAAAAATGCAGAAATTCCCCTTATTTTGAGGTAAAAAGGCTGAAATTTCCCTTATATGGGGGCAAAAAGGCAGAAATTTCCCTTATTTTGGGACAAATTTGCAGAAATTTCACTTATTTCAGGGTAATAAGTCAGAAATTTTCCTTATTTTGGGCAAAAAAAGACAGAAATTCCCTTTGTTTTGGGGGAAAAATACATAAATTCCACTTATTTAAAGGCAAAAAAGCAAAAATTCCTTTTATTTTGGCCAAAATTGCAGAAATTTCACTTACTTCAGGGAAATAAGTCAGAAAATTTCCTTATTTTGGGGCAAAAAATACAGAAATTACCTTTGTTTTGGGGGAAAAAGACAGAAATTCCACTTATTTAGAGGCAAAAAAGCAGAAATTCCCCTTATTTTGGAGCAAAAATGAAGAAATTTCCATTTTTTATGGGAAAGAGTTATGCATTCTTCTTATTTTCGGGCAAAAAGGCAGAAATTCCCCGTATTTTGGAGCAAAATTGCAGAAATTCCCCTAATTGTGGGGCAAAAATACAGAAATTCTCCTTATTTTGAGTCAAAACTCAGAAATTCCACTTATTTTGGGTCAAAATTTCAATAATTTCACTTATTTTGGGGCAAAATTGCAGAAATTTCACTTATTTCAGGGTAATAAGTCAGAAATTTTCCTTATTTTGGGGCAAAAAAGACAAATTCTCTTTGTTTTGGGGGAAAAAGACAGAAATTCCACTTTTTTATAGGCAAAAAAGCAGAAATTCCCCTTATTTTGGACAAAAATGAAGAAATTTCACTTTTTAAGGGCAAAAAGTTATGCATTCTTCTTATTTTTGGGCAAAAAGGCAGAAATTCCCCTTATTTTGGAGCAAAATTGCAGAAATTTCCCAAATTGTGGGGCAAAAAGGCAGAAATTCCCTATATGTTGGGGCAATAAGACAGAAATTCTCCTTATTTTGGGGCAAAACTCAGAAATTCCACTTATTTCGAAGCAAAATTCCAGAAATTTCACTTATTTTGGGGCAGAATTGCAGAAATTAAAATTATTTTGGGGCAAAATTGCAGAAATTTCACTTATTTCAATAAAAAGCAGAAATTTTCTTATTTTGGGGCAAAAAGGCAGAAATTCTCTTTGTTTTTGAGGAAAAAGAAAGAAATTCTACTTTTTTAGAGGCAAAAAAGCAGAAATTCCTTTTATTTTGGAGCAAAAATGAAGAAATTTCTCTTTTTTGTGGCAAAAGGTATGCATTTCCCTTATTTTCAGGCTAAAAGGCAGAAATTCCCTGTATTTTAAAGCAAAACGGCAGAAATTCCCCTAATTGTGGGGCAAAAAAGCAGAAATTCCCTATATGTTAGGGCAAAAAACAGAAATTCTCCTTATTTTGGGGCAAAACTCAGAAATTCCACTTATTTTGGGGCCACATTCCAGAAATTTCCCTTATTTTGGGACAAAATTGCAGAAATTTCACTTATTTTGTGGCAAAATTGCCGAAATTTCACTTATTTCAGTGAAAAAAGGCAGAAATTTTCCTTATTTTGGGGCAAAAAGTCAGGAATTCCTAATATTTTGTGGCAAAAATGCAGAAATTCCCCTTATTTTGAGGTCAAAAGGCTGAAATTCTCCTTATTTGGGAGCAAAAAAGCAGAAATTTCCCTTATTTTGGGGCAAAATTGCAGAAATTTCACTTATTTCAGTCAGAAATTTTTCTTATTTTGGGCAAAAAAGACAGAAATTCCCATTAATTTATGGGAAAAATACATAAATTCCACTTATATAGAGGCAAAAAAGCAGAAATTTCCCTTATTTTGGGGCAAAATTGTAGAAATTTCACTTACTTCAGGGTAATAAGTCAGAAATTTTTCTTATTTAGGGGCAAAAAAGACAGGAATTCTTTTTGTTTTGGGGGAAAAAGAAAAATTCCACTTATTTAGAGGCAAAAAGCAGAAATTCCCCTTATTTTGGGGCAAAATTGCAGAAATTTCACTTATTTTGGAGCAAAATTGTAGAAATTTCACTTATTTCAAAAAAAAAAGCAGAAATTTTCTTATTTTGGAGCAAAAAGCCAGAAATTTCACTTATTTTGGAGCAAAATTGCAGAAATTTCACTTATTTCAGTCAGAAATTTTTCTTATTTTGGGCAAAAAAGACAGAAATTCCCACTATTTTGGGGGAAAAATACATAAATTCCACTTATTTAGAGGCAAAAAAGCAGAAATTTCCCTTATTTTGGGGCAAAATTGTAGAAATTTCACTTACTTCAGGGTAATAAGTCAGAAATTTTTCTTATTTAGGGGCAAAAAAGACAGGAATTCTTTTTGTTTTGGGGGAAAAAGAAAAATTCCACTTATTTAGAGGCAAAAAGCAGAAATTCCCCTTATTTTGGGGCAAAATTGCAGAAATTTCACTTATTTTGGGGCAAAATTGTAGATATTTCACTTATTTCAAAAAAAAAGCAGAAATTTTCTTATTTTGGAGCAAAAAGCCAGAAATTTCACTTATTTTGGAGCAAAATTGCAGAAATTTCACTTATTTCAGTGAAAAAAGGCAGAAATTTCCCATATTTTGGGGCAAAAATGCAGAAATTTCTCTTATTTTGAGGTAAAAGGCTGAAATTCCCATTATTTGGGGGCGAAAAGGCAGAAATTTCTCTTATTTTGGGGTAAAATTGTAGAAATTTCACTTACTTCAGGGTAATAAGTCAGAAATTTTCCTTATTTTGGGGCCAAAAAAAAGAAATTCCCTTTGTTTTGGGAGAAAAAGACAGAAATTCCACTTTTTTATAGGCAAAATAGCAGAAATTCCCCTTATTTTGGACAAAAATGAAGAAATTTCACTTTTTAAGGACAAAAAGTTATGCATTCTTCTTATTTTTGGGCAAAATGCAGAAATTCCCCTTATTTTGGAGCAAAATTGCAGAAATTTCCCAAATTGTGTGGCAAAAAGGCAGAAATTCCCTATATGTTGGGGCAATAAGACAGAAATTCTCCTTATTTTGGGGCAAAACTCAGAAATTCCACTTATTTTGGAGCAAAATTCCAGAAATTTCACTTATTTTGGGGCAGAATTGCAGAAATTAATATTATTTTGGGGCAAAATTGCAGAAATTTCACTTATTTCAATAAAAAGCAGAAATTTTCTTATTTTGGGGCAAAAAGGCAGAAATTTTTTTTATTTTGGTACAAAATTGCCGAAATTTTTCTTATTTTGGAGTAAAAAGGCAGAAATTTCCCATATTTTGGGGCAAAAATGCAGAAATTCCTTTTATTTTGAGGAAAAAGGTTGCAATTCCCCTTAATTGGGGGCAAAAAGGCAGAAATTTCCTTATTTTGGGGCAAAATTGCAGAAATTACAATTATTTTGTGGCAAAATTGCACAAATTGCACTTATTTCAAAAAAAAGCAGAAATTTTCTTATTTTGGGGCAAAAAGGAAGAAATTTCCCATATTTTGGGGCAAAAATGCAGAAATTTCTTTTATTTTGAGGAAAAAGGCTGAAATTCTCCTTAATTTAGGGAAAAAAGGCAGAAATTTCCTTATTTTTGGGCAAAATTGCAAAAATTTCACTTATTTCAGGGTAATAAGTCAGAAATTTTCCTTATTTTGGGGCAAAAATACAGAAATTCTTTTTGTTTTTGGGGAAAAAGACAGAAATTGCACTTTTTTAGAGGCAAAAAAGCAGAAATTCCTTTTATTTTGGAGCCAAAATGAAGAAATTTCCCTTTTTTGTGGCAAAAGGTATACATTCCCCTTATTTTCAGGCTAAAAAGCAGAAATTCCCCGTATTTTGGAGCAAAATTGCAGAAATTCCACTAATTGTGGGGCAAAAATGCAGAAATTCCCTATATGTTAGGGCAAAAAAACAGAATTTCTCCTTATTTTGGTGGCAAAACTCAGAAATTCCACTTATTTTCGGGCAAAATTCTAGAAATTTGCCTCATTTTGGGGCAAAATTGCCGAAATTTCACTTATTTTGGGGCAAAATTGCAGAAATTTCACTTATTTCAGTGAAAAAAGGCAGAAATTTTCCTTATTTTGGGGCAAAAAGGCAGAAATTCCTAATATTTTGTGGCAAAAATGCAGAAATTCCCCTTATTTTGAGGTAAAAAGGCTGAAATTTCCCTTATATGGGGGCAAAAAGGCAGAAATTTCCCTTATTTTGGGACAAATTTGCAGAAATTTCACTTATTTCAGGGTAATAAGTCAGAAATTTTCCTTATTTTGGGCAAAAAAAGACAGAAATTCCCTTTGTTTTGGGGGAAAAATACATAAATTCCACTTATTTAAAGGCAAAAAAGCAAAAATTCCTTTTATTTTGGCCAAAATTGCAGAAATTTCACTTACTTCAGGGAAATAAGTCAGAAAATTTCCTTATTTTGGGGCAAAAAATACAGAAATTACCTTTGTTTTGGGGGAAAAAGACAGAAATTCCACTTATTTAGAGGCAAAAAAGCAGAAATTCCCCTTATTTTGGAGCAAAAATGAAGAAATTTCCATTTTTTATGGGAAAGAGTTATGCATTCTTCTTATTTTCGGGCAAAAAGGCAGAAATTCCCCGTATTTTGGAGCAAAATTGCAGAAATTCCCCTAATTGTGGGGCAAAAATACAGAAATTCTCCTTATTTTGAGTCAAAACTCAGAAATTCCACTTATTTTGGGTCAAAATTTCAATAATTTCACTTATTTTGGGGCAAAATTGCAGAAATTTCACTTATTTCAGGGTAATAAGTCAGAAATTTTCCTTATTTTGGGGCAAAAAAGACAAATTCTCTTTGTTTTGGGGGAAAAAGACAGAAATTCCACTTTTTTATAGGCAAAAAAGCAGAAATTCCCCTTATTTTGGACAAAAATGAAGAAATTTCACTTTTTAAGGGCAAAAAGTTATGCATTCTTCTTATTTTTGGGCAAAAAGGCAGAAATTCCCCTTATTTTGGAGCAAAATTGCAGAAATTTCCCAAATTGTGGGGCAAAAAGGCAGAAATTCCCTATATGTTGGGGCAATAAGACAGAAATTCTCCTTATTTTGGGGCAAAACTCAGAAATTCCACTTATTTCGAAGCAAAATTCCAGAAATTTCACTTATTTTGGGGCAGAATTGCAGAAATTAAAATTATTTTGGGGCAAAATTGCAGAAATTTCACTTATTTCAATAAAAAGCAGAAATTTTCTTATTTTGGGGCAAAAAGGCAGAAATTCTCTTTGTTTTTGAGGAAAAAGAAAGAAATTCTACTTTTTTAGAGGCAAAAAAGCAGAAATTCCTTTTATTTTGGAGCAAAAATGAAGAAATTTCTCTTTTTTGTGGCAAAAGGTATGCATTTCCCTTATTTTCAGGCTAAAAGGCAGAAATTCCCTGTATTTTAAAGCAAAACGGCAGAAATTCCCCTAATTGTGGGGCAAAAAAGCAGAAATTCCCTATATGTTAGGGCAAAAAACAGAAATTCTCCTTATTTTGGGGCAAAACTCAGAAATTCCACTTATTTTGGGGCCACATTCCAGAAATTTCCCTTATTTTGGGACAAAATTGCAGAAATTTCACTTATTTTGTGGCAAAATTGCCGAAATTTCACTTATTTCAGTGAAAAAAGGCAGAAATTTTCCTTATTTTGGGGCAAAAAGTCAGGAATTCCTAATATTTTGTGGCAAAAATGCAGAAATTCCCCTTATTTTGAGGTCAAAAGGCTGAAATTCTCCTTATTTGGGAGCAAAAAAGCAGAAATTTCCCTTATTTTGGGGCAAAATTGCAGAAATTTCACTTATTTCAGTCAGAAATTTTTCTTATTTTGGGCAAAAAAGACAGAAATTCCCATTAATTTATGGGAAAAATACATAAATTCCACTTATATAGAGGCAAAAAAGCAGAAATTTCCCTTATTTTGGGGCAAAATTGTAGAAATTTCACTTACTTCAGGGTAATAAGTCAGAAATTTTTCTTATTTAGGGGCAAAAAAGACAGGAATTCTTTTTGTTTTGGGGGAAAAAGAAAAATTCCACTTATTTAGAGGCAAAAAGCAGAAATTCCCCTTATTTTGGGGCAAAATTGCAGAAATTTCACTTATTTTGGGGCAAAATTGTAGAAATTTCACTTATTTCAAAAAAAAAGCAGAAATTTTCTTATTTTGGAGCAAAAAGCCAGAAATTTCACTTATTTTGGAGCAAAATTGCAGAAATTTCACTTATTTCTGTCAGAAATTTTTCTTATTTTGGGCAAAAAAGACAGAAATTCCCATTATTTTGGGGGAAAAATACATAAATTCCACTTATTTAGAGGCAAAAAAGCAGAAATTTCCCTTATTTTGGGGCAAAATTGTAGAAATTTCACTTACTTCAGGGTAATAAGTCAGAAATTTTTCTTATTTAGGGGCAAAAAAGACAGGAATTCTTTTTGTTTTGGGGGAAAAAGAAAAATTCCACTTACTTAGAGGCAAAAAGCAGAAATTCCCCTTATTTTGGGGCAAAATTGCAGAAATTTCACTTATTTTGGGGCAAAATTGTAGAAATTTCACTTATTTCAAAAAAAAAGCAGAAATTTTCTTATTTTGGAGCAAAAAGCCAGAAATTTCACTTATTTTGGGGCAAAATTGCAGAAATTTCACTTATTTTGGGGCAAAATTGTAGATATTTCACTTATTTCAAAAAAAAAAGCAGAAATTTTCTTATTTTGGAGCAAAAAGCCAGAAATTTCACTTATTTTGGAGCAAAATTGCAGAAATTTCACTTATTTCAGTGAAAAAAGGCAGAAATTTCCCATATTTTGGGGCAAAAATGCAGAAATTTCTCTTATTTTGAGGTAAAAGGCTGAAATTCCCATTATTTGGGGGCGAAAAGGCAGAAATTTCTCTTATTTTGGGGTAATATTGCAGAAATTTCACTTACTTCAGGGTAATAAGTCAGAAATTTTCCTTATTTTGGGGCCAAAAAAAAGAAATTCCCTTTGTTTTGGGAGAAAAAGACAGAAATTCCACTTTTTTATAGGCAAAATAGCAGAAATTCCCCTTATTTTGGACAAAAATGAAGAAATTTCACTTTTTAAGGACAAAAAGTTATGCATTCTTCTTATTTTTGGGCAAAAAGGCAGAAATTCCCCTTATTTTGGAGCAAAATTGCAGAAATTTCCCAAATTGTGTGGCAAAAAGGCAGAAATTCCCTATATGTTGGGGCAATAAGACAGAAATTCTCCTTATTTTGGGGCAAAACTCAGAAATTCCACTTATTTTGGAGCAAAATTCCAGAAATTTCACTTATTTTGGGGCAGAATTGCAGAAATTAATATTATTTTGGGGCAAAATTGCAGAAATTTCACTTATTTCAATAAAAAGCAGAAATTTTCTTATTTTGGGGCAAAAAGGCAGAAATTTTTTTTATTTTGGTACAAAATTGCCGAAATTTTTCTTATTTTGGAGTAAAAAGGCAGAAATTTCCCATATTTTGGGGCAAAAATGCAGAAATTCCTTTTATTTTGAGGAAAAAGGTTGCAATTCCCCTTAATTGGGGGCAAAAAGGCAGAAATTTCCTTATTTTGGGGCAAAATTGCAGAAATTACAATTATTTTGTGGCAAAATTGCACAAATTGCACTTATTTCAAAAAAAAGCAGAAATTTTCTTATTTTGGGGCAAAAAGGAAGAAATTTCCCATATTTTGGGGCAAAAATGCAGAAATTTCTTTTATTTTGAGGAAAAAGGCTGAAATTCTCCTTAATTTAGGGAAAAAAGGCAGAAATTTCCTTATTTTTGGGCAAAATTGCAAAAATTTCACTTATTTCAGGGTAATAAGTCAGAAATTTTCCTTATTTTGGGGCAAAAATACAGAAATTCTTTTTGTTTTTGGGGAAAAAGACAGAAATTGCACTTTTTTAGAGGCAAAAAAGCAGAAATTCCTTTTATTTTGGAGCCAAAATGAAGAAATTTCCCTTTTTTGTGGCAAAAGGTATACATTCCCCTTATTTTCAGGCTAAAAAGCAGAAATTCCCCATATTTTGGAGCAAAATTGCAGAAATTCCACTAATTGTGGGGCAAAAATGCAGAAATTCCCTATATGTTAGGGCAAAAAAACAGAATTTCTCCTTATTTTGGTGGCAAAACTCAGAAATTCCACTTATTTTCGGGCAAAATTCTAGAAATTTGCCTCATTTTGGGGCAAAATTGCCGAAATTTCACTTATTTTGGGGCAAAATTGCAGAAATTTCACTTATTTCAGTGAAAAAAGGCAGAAATTTTCCTTATTTTGGGGCAAAAAGGCAGAAATTCCTAATATTTTGTGGCAAAAATGCAGAAATTCCCCTTATTTTGAGGTAAAAAGGCTGAAATTTCCCTTATATGGGGGCATAAAGGCAGAAATTTCCCTTATTTTGGGACAAATTTGCAGAAATTTCACTTATTTCAGGGTAATAAGTCAGAAATTTTCCTTATTTTGGGCAAAAAAAGACAGAAATTCCCTTTGTTTTGGGGGAAAAATACATAAATTCCACTTATTTAGAGGCAAAAAAGCAAAATTCCTTTTATTTTGGCCAAAATTGCAAAAATTTCACTTACTTCAGGGAAATAAGTCAGAAAATTTCCTTATTTTGGGGCAAAAAATACAGAAATTACCTTTGTTTTGGGGGAAAAAGACAGAAATTCCACTTATTTAGAGGCAAAAAAGCAGAAATTCCCCTTATTTTGGAGCAAAAATGAAGAAATTTCCATTTTTTATGGGAAAGAGTTATGCATTCTTCTTATTTTCAGGCAAAAAGGCAGAAATTCCCCGTATTTTGGAGCAAAATTGCAGAAATTCCCCTAATTGTGGGGCAAAAATACAGAAATTCTCCTTATTTTGAGTCAAAACTCAGAAATTCCACTTATTTTGGGTCAAAATTTCAATAATTTCACTTATTTTGGGGCAAAATTGCAGAAATTTCACTTATTTCAGGGTAATAAGTCAGAAATTTTCCTTATTTTGGGGCAAAAAAGACAAATTCTCTTTGTTTTGGGGGAAAAAGACAGAAATTCCACTTTTTTATAGGCAAAAAAGCAGAAATTCCCCTTATTTTGGACAAAAATGAAGAAATTTCACTTTTTAAGGGCAAAAAGTTATGCATTCTTCTTATTTTTGGGCAAAAAGGCAGAAATTCCCCTTATTTTGGAGCAAAATTGCAGAAATTTCCCAAATTGTGGGGCAAAAAGGCAGAAATTCCCTATATGTTGGGGCAATAAGACAGAAATTCTCCTTATTTTGGGGCAAAACTCAGAAATTCCACTTATTTCGAAGCAAAATTCCAGAAATTTCACTTATTTTGGGGCAGAATTGCAGAAATTAAAATTATTTTGGGGCAAAATTGCAGAAATTTCACTTATTTCAATAAAAAGCAGAAATTTTCTTATTTTGGGGCAAAAAGGCAGAAATTCTCTTTGTTTTTGAGGAAAAAGAAAGAAATTCTACTTTTTTAGAGGCAAAAAAGCAGAAATTCCTTTTATTTTGGAGCAAAAATGAAGAAATTTCTCTTTTTTGTGGCAAAAGGTATGCATTTCCCTTATTTTCAGGCTAAAAGGCAGAAATTCCCTGTATTTTAAAGCAAAACGGCAGAAATTCCCCTAATTGTGGGGCAAAAAGGCAGAAATTCCCTATATGTTAGGGCAAAAAACAGAAATTCTCCTTATTTTGGGGCAAAACTCAGAAATTCCACTTATTTTGGGGCCACATTCCAGAAATTTCCCTTATTTTGGGACAAAATTGCAGAAATTTCACTTATTTTGTGGCAAAATTGCCGAAATTTCACTTATTTCACTGAAAAAAGGCAGAAATTTTCCTTATTTTGGGGCAAAAAGTCAGGAATTCCTAATATTTTGTGGCAAAAATGCAGAAATTCCCCTTATTTTGAGGTCAAAAGGCTGAAATTCTCCTTATTTGGGAGCAAAAAAGCAGAAATTTCCCTTATTTTGGGGCAAAATTGCAGAAATTTCACTTATTTCAGTCAGAAATTTTTCTTATTTTGGGCAAAAAAGACAGAAATTCCCATTAATTTATGGGAAAAATACATAAATTCCACTTATATAGAGGCAAAAAAGCAGAAATTTCCCTTATTTTGGGGCAAAATTGTAGAAATTTCACTTACTTCAGGGTAATAAGTCAGAAATTTTTCTTATTTAGGGGCAAAAAAGACAGGAATTCTTTTTGTTTTGGGGGAAAAAGAAAAATTCCACTTATTTAGAGGCAAAAAGCAGAAATTCCCCTTATTTTGGGGCAAAATTGCAGAAATTTCACTTATTTTGGGGCAAAATTGTAGAAATTTCACTTATTTCAAAAAAAAAAGCAGAAATTTTCTTATTTTGGAGCAAAAAGCCAGAAATTTCACTTATTTTGGAGCAAAATTGCAGAAATTTCACTTATTTCAGTCAGAAATTTTTCTTATTTTGGGCAAAAAAGACAGAAATTCCCATTATTTTGGGGGAAAAATACATAAATTCCACTTATTTAGAGGCAAAAAAGCAGAAATTTCCCTTATTTTGGGGCAAAATTGTAGAAATTTCACTTACTTCAGGGTAATAAGTCAGAAATTTTTCTTATTTAGGGGCAAAAAAGACAGGAATTCTTTTTGTTTTGGGGGAAAAAGAAAAATTCCACTTATTTAGAGGCAAAAAGCAGAAATTCCCCTTATTTTGGGGCAAAATTGCAGAAATTTCACTTATTTTGGGGCAAAATTGTAGAAATTTCACTTATTTCAAAAAAAAAAAGCAGAAATTTTCTTATTTTGGAGCAAAAAGCCAGAAATTTCACTTATTTTGGGGCAAAATTGCAGAAATTTCACTTATTTTGGGGCAAAATTGTAGATATTTCACTTATTTCAAAAAAAAAAAGCAGAAATTTTCTTATTTTGGAGCAAAAAGCCAGAAATTTCACTTATTTTGGAGCAAAATTGCAGAAATTTCACTTATTTCAGTGAAAAAAGGCAGAAATTTCCCATATTTTGGGGCAAAAATGCAGAAATTTCTCTTATTTTGAGGTAAAAGGCTGAAATTCCCATTATTTGGGGGCGAAAAGGCAGAAATTTCTCTTATTTTGGGGTAAAATTGCAGAAATTTCACTTACTTCAGGGTAATAAGTCAGAAATTTTCCTTATTTTGGGGCCAAAAAAAAAGAAATTCCCTTTGTTTTGGGAGAAAAAGACAGAAATTCCACTTTTTTATAGGCAAAATAGCAGAAATTCCCCTTATTTTGGACAAAAATGAAGAAATTTCACTTTTTAAGGGCAAAAAGTTATGCATTCTTCTTATTTTTGGGCAAAAAGGCAGAAATTCCCCTTATTTTGGAGCAAAATTGCAGAAATTTCCCAAATTGTGTGGCAAAAAGGCAGAAATTCCCTATATGTTGGGGCAATAAGACAGAAATTCTCCTTATTTTGGGGCAAAACTCAGAAATTCCACTTATTTTGGAGCAAAATTCCAGAAATTTCACTTATTTTGGGGCAGAATTGCAGAAATTAAAATTATTTTGGGGCAAAATTGCAGAAATTTCACTTATTTCAATAAAAAGCAGAAATTTTCTTATTTTGGGGCAAAAAGGCAGAAATTTTTTTTATTTTGGTACAAAATTGCCGAAATTTTTCTTATTTTGGAGTAAAAAGGCAGAAATTTCCCATATTTTGGGGCAAAAATGCAGAAATTCCTTTTATTTTGAGGAAAAAGGTTGAAATTCCCCTTAATTGGGGGCAAAAAGGCAGAAATTTCCTTATTTTGGGGCAAAATTGCAGAAATTACAATTATTTTGTGGCAAAATTGCACAAATTGCACTTATTTCAAAAAAAAGCAGAAATTTTCTTATTTTGGGGCAAAAAGGAAGAAATTTCCCATATTTTGGGGCAAAAATGCAGAAATTTCTTTTATTTTGAGGAAAAAGGCTGAAATTCTCCTTAATTTAGGAAAAAAGGCAGAAATTTCCTTATTTTTGGGCAAAATTGCAAAAATTTCACTTATTTCAGGGTAATAAGTCAGAAATTTTCCTTATTTTGGGGCAAAAATACAGAAATTCTTTTTGTTTTTGGGGAAAAAGACAGAAATTGCACTTTTTTAGAGGCAAAAAAGCAGAAATTCCTTTTATTTTGGAGCCAAAATGAAGAAATTTCCCTTTTTTGTGGCAAAAGGTATACATTCCCCTTATTTTCAGGCTAAAAAGCAGAAATTCCCCGTATTTTGGAGCAAAATTGCAGAAATTCCACTAATTGTGGGGCAAAAATGCAGAAATTCCCTATATGTTAGGGCAAAAAAACAGAAATTCTCCTTATTTTGGTTGCAAAACTCAGAAATTCCACTTATTTTCGGGCAAAATTCCAGAAATTTGCCTCATTTTGGGGCAAAATTGCCGAAATTTCACTTATTTTGGGGCAAAATTGCAGAAATTTCACTTATTTCAGTGAAAAAAGGCAGAAATTTTCCTTATTTTGGGGCAAAAAGGCAGAAATTCCTAATATTTTGTGGCAAAAATGCAGAAATTCCCCTTATTTTGAGGTAAAAAGGCTGAAATTTCCCTTATATGGGGGCAAAAAGGCAGAAATTTCCCTTATTTTGGGACAAATTTGCAGAAATTTCACTTATTTCAGGGTAATAAGTCAGAAATTTTCCTTATTTTGGGCAAAAAAAGACAGAAATTCCCTTTGTTTTGGGGGAAAAATACATAAATTCCACTTATTTAGAGGCAAAAAAGCAAAAATTCCTTTTATTTTGGCCAAAATTGCAGAAATTTCACTTACTTCAGGGAAATAAGTCAGAAAATTTCCTTATTTTGGGGCAAAAAATACAGAAATTACCTTTGTTTTGGGGGAAAAAGACAGAAATTCCACTTATTTAGAGGCAAAAAAGCAGAAATTCCCCCTATTTTGGAGCAAAAATGAAGAAATTTCCATTTTTTATGGGAAAGAGTTATGCATTCTTCTTATTTTCGGGCAAAAAGGCAGAAATTCCCCGTATTTTGGAGCAAAATTGCAGAAATTCCCCTAATTGTGGGGCAAAAATACAGAAATTCTCCTTATTTTGAGTCAAAACTCAGAAATTCCACTTATTTTGGGTCAAAATTTCAATAATTTCACTTATTTTGGGGCAAAATTGCAGAAATTTCACTTATTTCAGAGTAATAAGTCAGAAATTTTCTTTATTTTGGGGCAAAAAAGACAAATTCTCTTTGTTTTGGGGGAAAAAGACAGAAATTCCACTTTTTTATAGGCAAAAAAGCAGAAATTCCTCTTATTTTGGACAAAAATGAAGAAATTTCACTTTTTAAGGGCAAAAAGTTATGCATTCTTCTTATTTTTGGGCAAAAAGGCAGAAATTCCCCTTATTTTGGAGCAATATTGCAGAAATTTCCCAAATTGTGGGGCAAAAAGGCAGAAATTCCCTATATGTTGGGGCAATAAGACAGAAATTGTCCTTATTTTGGGGCAAAACTCAGAAATTCCACTTATTTCGGAGCAAAATTCCAGAAATTTCACTTATTTTGGGGCAGAATTGCAGAAATTAAAATTATTTTGGGGCAAAATTGCAGAAATTTCACTTATTTCAATAAAAAGCAGAAATTTTCTTATTTTGGGGCAAAAAGGCAGAAATTCTTTTTGTTTTTGAGGAAAAAGAAAGAAATTCTACTTTTTTAGAGGCAAAAAAGCAGAAATTCCTTTTATTTTGGAGCAAAAATGAAGAAATTTCTCTTTTTTGTGGCAAAAGGTATGCATTCCCCTTATTTTCAGGCTAAAAGGCAGAAATTCCCTGTATTTTAAAGCAAAACTGCAGAAATTCCCCTAATTGTGGGGCAAAAAGGCAGAAATTCCCTATATGTTAGGGCAAAAAACAGAAATTCTCCTTATTTTGGGGCAAAACTCAGAAATTCCACTTATTTTGGGGCCACATTCCAGAAATTTCCCTTATTTTGGGACAAAATTGCAGAAATTTCACTTATTTTGTGGCAAAATTGCCGAAATTTCACTTATTTCAGTGAAAAAAGGCAGAAATTTTCCTTATTTTGGGGCAAAAAGTCAGGAATTCCTAATATTTTGTGGCAAAAATGCAGAAATTCCCCTTATTTTGAGGTCAAAAGGCTGAAATTCTCCTTATTTGGGAGCAAAAAAGCAGAAATTTCCCTTATTTTGGGGCAAAATTGCAGAAATTTCACTTATTTCAGTCAGAAATTTTTCTTATTTTGGGCAAAAAAGACAGAAATTCCCATTAATTTATGGGAAAAATACATAAATTCCACTTATTTAGAGGCAAAAAAGCAGAAATTTCCCTTATTTTGGGGCAAAATTGTAGAAATTTCACTTACTTCAGGGTAATAAGTCAGAAATTTTTCTTATTTAGGGGCAAAAAAGACAGGAATTCTTTTTGTTTTGGGGGAAAAAGAAAAATTTCACTTATTTAGAGGCAAAAAGCAGAAATTCCCCTTATTTTGGGGCAAAATTGCAGAAATTTCACTTATTTTGGGGCAAAATTGTAGAAATTTCACTTATTTCAAAAAAAAAAAGCAGAAATTTTCTTATTTTGGAGCAAAAAGCCTGAAATTTCACTTATTTTGGAGCAAAATTGCAGAAATTTCACTTATTTCAGTCAGAAATTTTTCTTATTTTGGGCAAAAAAGACAGAAATTCCCATTATTTTGGGGGAAAAATACATAAATTCCACTTATTTAGAGGCAAAAAAGCAGAAATTTCCCTTATTTTGGGGCAAAATTGTAGAAATTTCACTTACTTCAGGGTAATAAGTCAGAAATTTTTCTTATTTAGGGGCAAAAAAGACAGGAATTCTTTTTGTTTTGGGGGAAAAAGAAAAATTCCACTTATTTAGAGGCAAAAAGCAGAAATTCCCCTTATTTTGGGGCAAAATTGCAGAAATTTCACTTATTTTGGGGCAAAATTGTAGATATTTCACTTATTTCAAAAAAAAAAGCAGAAATTTTCTTATTTTGGAGCAAAAAGCCAGAAATTTCACTTATTTTGGAGCAAAATTGCAAAAATTTCACTTATTTCAGTGAAAAAAGGCAGAAATTTCCCATATTTGGGGCAAAAATGCAGAAATTTCTCTTATTTTGAGGTAAAAGGCTGAAATTCCCATTATTTGGGGGCGAAAAGGCAGAAATTTCTCTTATTTTGGGGTAAAATTGCAGAAATTTCACTTACTTCAGGGTAATAAGTCAGAAATTTTCCTTATTTTGGGGCCAAAAAAAAGAAATTCCCTTTGTTTTGGGAGAAAAAGACAGAAATTCCACTTTTTTATAGGCAAAATAGCAGAAATTCCCCTTATTTTGGACAAAAATGAAGAAATTTCACTTTTTAAGGGCAAAAAGTTATGCATTCTTCTTATTTTTGGGCAAAAAGGCAGAAATTCCCCTTATTTTGGAGCAAAATTGCAGAAATTTCCCAAATTGTGTGGCAAAAAGGCAGAAATTCCCTATATGTTGGGGCAATAAGACAGAAATTCTCCTTATTTTGGGGCAAAACTCAGAAATTCCACTTATTTTGGAGCAAAATTCCAGAAATTTCACTTATTTTGGGGCAGAATTGCAGAAATTAAAATTATTTTGGGGCAAAATTGCAGAAATTTCACTTATTTCAATAAAAAGCAGAAATTTTCTTATTTTGGGGCAAAAAGGCAGAAATTTTTTTTATTTTGGTACAAAATTGCCGAAATTTTTCTTATTTTGGAGTAAAAAGGCAGAAATTTCCCATATTTTGGGGCAAAAATGCAGAAATTCCTTTTATTTTGAGGAAAAAGGTTGAAATTCCCCTTAATTGGGGGCAAAAAGGCAGAAATTTCCTTATTTTGGGGCAAAATTGCAGAAATTACAATTATTTTGTGGCGAAATTGCACAAATTGCACTTATTTCAAAAAAAAGCAGAAATTTTCTTATTTTGGGGCAAAAAGGAAGAAATTTCCCATATTTTGGGGCAAAAATGCAGAAATTTCTTTTATTTTGAGGAAAAAGGCTGAAATTCTCCTTAATTTAGGGAAAAAAGGCAGAAATTTCCTTATTTTTGGGCAAAATTGCAAAAATTTCACTTATTTCAGGGTAATAAGTCAGAAATTTTCCTTATTTTGGGGCAAAAATACAGAAATTCTTTTTGTTTTTGGGGAAAAAGACAGAAATTGCACTTTTTTAGAGGCAAAAAAGCAGAAATTCCTTTTATTTTGGAGCCAAAATGAAGAAATTTCCCTTTTTTGTGGCAAAAGGTATACATTCCCCTTATTTTCAGGCTAAAAAGCAGAAATTCCCCGTATTTTGGAGCAAAATTGCAGAAATTCCACTAATTGTGGGGCAAAAATGCAGAAATTCCCTATATGTTAGGGCAAAAAAACAGAAATTCTCCTTATTTTGGTGGCAAAACTCAGAAATTCCACTTATTTTCGGGCAAAATTCCAGAAATTTGCCTCATTTTGGGGCAAAATTGCCGAAATTTCACTTATTTTGGGGCAAAATTGCAGAAATTTCACTTATTTCAGTGAAAAAAGGCAGAAATTTTCCTTATTTTGGGGCAAAAAGGCAGAAATTCCTAATATTTTGTGGCAAAAATGCAGAAATTCCCCTTATTTTGAGGTAAATAGGCTGAAATTTCCCTTATATGGGGGCAAAAAGGCAGAAATTTCCCTTATTTTGGGACAAATTTGCAGAAATTTCACTTATTTCAGGGTAATAAGTCAGAAATTTTCCTTATTTTGGGCAAAAAAAGACAGAAATTCCCTTTGTTTTGGGGGAAAAATACATAAATTCCACTTATTTAGAGGCAAAAAAGCAAAAATTCCTTTTATTTTGGCCAAAATTGCAGAAATTTCACTTACTTCAGGGAAATAAGTCAGAAAATTTCCTTATTTTGGGGCAAAAAATACAGAAATTACCTTTGTTTTGGGGGAAAAAGACAGAAATTCCACTTATTTAGAGGCAAAAAAGCAGAAATTCCCCTTATTTTGGAGCAAAAATGAAGAAATTTCCATTTTTTATGGGAAAGAGTTATGCATTCTTCTTATTTTCGGGCAAAAAGGCAGAAATTCCCCGTATTTTGGAGCAAAATTGCAGAAATTCCCCTAATTGTGGGGCAAAAATACAGAAATTCTCCTTATTTTGAGTCAAAACTCAGAAATTCCACTTATTTTGGGTCAAAATTTCAATAATTTCACTTATTTTGGGGCAAAATTGCAGAAATTTCACTTATTTCAGAGTAATAAGTCAGAAATTTTCCTTATTTTGGGGCAAAAAAGACAAATTCTCTTTGTTTTGGGGGAAAAAGACAGAAATTCCACTTTTTTATAGGCAAAAAAGCAGAAATTCCTCTTATTTTGGACAAAAATGAAGAAATTTCACTTTTTAAGGGCAAAAAGTTATGCATTCTTCTTATTTTTGGGCAAAAAGGCAGAAATTCCCCTTATTTTGGAGCAATATTGCAGAAATTTCCCAAATTGTGGGGCAAAAAGGCAGAAATTCCCTATATGTTGGGGCAATAAGACAGAAATTGTCCTTATTTTGGGGCAAAACTCAGAAATTCCACTTATTTCGGAGCAAAATTCCAGAAATTTCACTTATTTTGGGGCAGAATTGCAGAAATTAAAATTATTTTGGGGCAAAATTGCAGAAATTTCACTTATTTCAATAAAAAGCAGAAATTTTCTTATTTTGGGGCAAAAAGGCAGAAATTCTTTTTGTTTTTGAGGAAAAAGAAAGAAATTCTACTTTTTTAGAGGCAAAAAAGCAGAAATTCCTTTTATTTTGGAGCAAAAATGAAGAAATTTCTCTTTTTTGTGGCAAAAGGTATGCATTCCCCTTATTTTCAGGCTAAAAGGCAGAAATTCCCTGTATTTTAAAGCAAAACTGCAGAAATTCCCCTAATTGTGGGGCAAAAAGGCAGAAATTCCCTATATGTTAGGGCAAAAAACAGAAATTCTCCTTATTTTGGGGCAAAACTCAGAAATTCCACTTATTTTGGGGCAACATTCCAGAAATTTCCCTTATTTTGGGACAAAATTGCAGAAATTTCACTTATTTTGTGGCAAAATTGCAGAAATTTCACTTATTTCACTGAAAAAAGGCAGAAATTTTCCTTATTTTGGGGCAAAAAGTCAGGAATTCCTAATATTTTGTGGCAAAAATGCAGAAATTCCCCTTATTTTGAGGTCAAAAGGCTGAAATTCTCCTTATTTGGGAGCAAAAAAGCAGAAATTTCCCTTATTTTGGGGCAAAATTGCAGAAATTTCACTTATTTCAGTCAGAAATTTTTCTTATTTTGGGCAAAAAAGACAGAAATTCCCTTTATTTTGGGGGAAAAATACATAAATTCCACTTATTTAGAGGCAAAAAAGCAGAAATTTCCCTTATTTTGGGGCAAAATTGTAGAAATTTCACTTACTTCAGGGTAATAAGTCAGAAATTTTTCTTATTTAGGGGCAAAAAAGACAGGAATTCTTTTTATTTTGGGGGAAAAAGACAGAAATTCCACTTATTTAGAGGCAAAACAGAAATTCCCCTTATTTTGGGGCAAAATTGCAGAAATTTCACTTATTTTGGGGCAAAATTGTACAAATTTAACTTATTTCAAAAAAAAGCAGAAATTTTCTTATTTTGGAGCAAAATGCCAGAAATTTCACTTATTTTGGGGCAAAATTGCAGAAATTTCACTTATTTCAGTGAAAAAAGGCAGAAATTTCCCATATTTTGGGGCAAAAATGCAGAAATTTCTCTTATCTTGAGGTAAAAGGCTGAAATTCCCCTTATTTGGGGGCGAAAAGACAGAAATTTCTCTTATTTTGGGGTAAAATTGCAGAAATTTCACTTACTTCAGTGTAATAAGTCAGAAATTTTCCTTATTTTGGGGCCAAAAAAAAGAATTTCCCTTTGTTTTGGGAGAAAAAGACAGAAATTCCACTTTTTTATAGGCAAAAAAGCAGAAATTCCCCTTATTTTGGACAAAAATGAAGAAATTTCACTTTTTAAGGGCAAAAAGTTATGCATTCTTCTTATTTTTGGGCAAAAAGGCAGAAATTCCCCTTATTTTGGAGCAAAATTGCAGAAATTTCCAAAATTGTGGGGCAAAAAGGCAGAAATTCCCTATATGTTGGGGCAATAAGACAGAAATTCTCCTTATTTTGGGGCAAAACTCAGAAATTCCACTTATTTTGGAGCAAAATTCCAGAAATTTCACTTATTTTGGGGCAGAATTGCAGAAATTAAAATTATTTTGGGGCAAAATTGCAGAAATTTCACTTATTTCAATAAAAAGCAGAAATTTTCTTATTTTGGAGCAAAAAGGCAGAAATTTTTTTTATTTTGGTACAAAATTGCCGAAATTTTTCTTATTTTGGAGTAAAAAGGCAGAAATTTCCCATATTTTGGGGCAAAAATGCAGAAATTCCTTTTATTTTGAGGAAAAAGGCTGAAATTCCCCTTAATTGGGGGCAAAAAGGCAGAAATTTCCTTATTTTGGGGCAAAATTGCAAAAATTTCACTTATTTCAGGGTAATAAGTCAGAAATTTTCCTTATTTTGGGGCAAAAAGACAGAAATTCTTTTATTTTTTTAAGGAAAATAAAGAAATTCCACTTTTTTAGAGGCAAAAAAGAAGAAATTCCTTTTATTTTGGAGCAAAAATGAAGAAATTTCTCTTTTTTGTGGCAAAAGGTATACATTCCCCTTATTTTCAGGCTAAAAGGCAGAAATTCCCTGTATTTTAAAGCAAAACTGCAGAAATTCCCCTAATTGTGGGGCAAAAAGGCAGAAATTCCCTATATGTTAGGGCAAAAAACAGAAATTCTCCTTATTTTGGGGCAAAACTCAGAAATTCCACTTATTTTGGGGCAAAATTCCAGAAATTTCCATTATTTTGGGACAAAATTGCAGAAATTTCACTTATTTTGTGGCCAAATTGCAGAAATTTCACTTATTTCATTGAAAAAAGGCAGAACTTTTCCTTATTTTGGGGCAAAAAGTCAGGAATTCCTAATATTTTGTGGCAAAAATGCAGAAATTCCCCTTATTTTGAGGTCAAAAGGCTGAAATTCTCCTTATTTGGGAGCAAAAAAGCAGAAATTTCCCTTATTTTGGGGCAAAATTGCAGAAATTTCACTTATTTCAGTCAGAAATTTTCCTTATTTTGGGCAAAAAAGACAGAAATTTCCTTTGTTTTGGGGGAAAAATACATAAATTCCACTTATTTAGAGGCAAAAAAGCAGAAATTTCCCTTATTTGGGGGCAAAATTGTAGAAATTTCACTTACTTCAGGGTAATAAGTCAGAAATTTTTCTTATTTAGGGGCAAAAAAGACAGAAATCATTTTTGTTTTGGGGTGAAAAAGACAGAAATTCCACTTATTTAGAGGCAAAAAAGCAGAAATTCCCCTTATTTTGGAGCAAAATTGCAGAAATTTCACTTTCTTAAGGGTAATAAGTAAGAAATTTTCCTTATTTTGGGGCAAAATTGCAGAAATTTCACTTATTTTGGGGCAATATTGCAGAAATTTCACTTATTTCAAAAAAAGCAGAAATTTTCTTATTTTGGAGCAAAAAGGCAGAAATTTCCCATATTTTGGGGCAAAAATGCAGAAATTAGTTTTATTTTGAGGAAAAAGGCTGAAATTCCCCTTAATTTGGGCCAAAAGGCAGAAATTTCCTTATTTTGGGGCAAAATTGCAAAAATTTCATTTATTTCAGGGTAATAAGTCAAAAATTTTCCTCATTTTGGGGCAAAAAGACAGAAATTCTCTTTGTTTTTGGGGAAAAATACAGAAATTGCACTTTTTTAGAGGCAAAAAAGCAGAAATTCCTATTATTTTGGAGCACAAATGAAGAAATTTTCGTTTTTTGTGGCAAAAGGTATACATTCCCCTTATTTTCAGGCTAAAAAGCAGAAATTCCCCGTGTTTTGGAGCAAAATTGCAGAAATACCCCTAATTGTGGGGCAAAAATGCAGAAATTCCCTATATGTTAGGGCAAAAAACAGAAATTCTCCTTATTTTGGGGCAAAACTGAGAAATTCTACTTATTTTGGGGCAAAATTCAAGAAATTTCCCTTATTTTGGGGCAAAATTGCAGAAATTTCACTTATTTTGGGGCAAAATTGCAGAAATTTCACTTATTTCAGTGAAAAAGGCAGAAATTTCCCTTATATGGGGGCAAAAAGGCAGAAATTTCCCTTATTTTGTACAAAAATTGCAGGAATTTCACTTATTTCAGGGTAATAAGTCGGAAATTTTCTTTATTTTGGGCAAAAAAAGACAGAAATTCCCTTTGTTTTGGAGGAAAAAATACATAAATTCCACTTATTTAGAGGCAAAAAAGCAGAAATTCCTTTTATTTTGGCCAAAATTTCAGAAATTTCACTTACTTCAGGGTAATAAGTCAGAAATTTCATTATTTTGGGGCAAAAAATACAGAAATTACCTTTGTTTTGGGGGAAAAAGACAGAAATTCCACTTATTTAGAGGCAAAAAAAGCAGAAATTCCTTTTATTTTGGAGCAAAAATGAAGAATTTTCCCTTTTTTATGGGAAAAACTTATGCATTCTTCTTATTTTCGGGCAAAAAGGGAGAAATTCCTCGTATTTTGGAGCAAAATTGCAGAAATTCCCCAAATTGTGGGGCAAAATGACAGAAATTCTCCTTATTTTGGGTCAAAACTCAGAAATTCCACTTATTTTGGGTCAAAATTTCAATAATTTCACTTATTTTGGGGCAAAATTGCAGAAATTTCACTTATTTCAGTGTAATAAGTCAGAAATTATTTTTATTTTGGGGCAAAAAAGACAAATTCCCTTTGTTTTGGGGGAAAAAGACAGAAATTCCACTTATTTAGAGGCAATAAAGCAGAAATCCCCCTCATTTTGGAGCAAAAAGAAGAAATTTCCCTTTTTTATGGCAAAAAGGTGTGCATTCTTATTATTTTCAGACAAAAAAGGCAGAAATTCCCCGTATTTTGGAGCAAAATTGCAGAAATTCCTCTAATTGTGGGGCAAAAAGGCAGAAATTCCCTATATGTTGGGGCAAAAAGACAGAAATTCTCCTTATTTTAGGGAAAAATTCTGAAATTTAACTTATTTTGGGGCAAAATTGCAGAAATTTCACTTATTTCAGAAATAAAAGAAATTTTCTTATTTTGGGGCCAAAAGGCAGAAATTTCTTTTATTTTGTTACAAAATTGCAGAATTTTTTCTTATTTTGGGGCAAAAAGTCAGAAATTTCCCATATTTTGGGGTAAAAATGCAGAAATTTCTCTTATTTTGAGGTAAAAGGCTGAAATTCCCCTTATTTGGGGGCAAAAAGTCAAAAATTTCTTCTATTTTGGAGCATAATTGTAGAAATTTCACTTATTTTGGGGCAAAATTGCAGAAATTTCACTTATTTCAAAAAAAAGCAGAAATTTTCTTATTTTGGAGCAAAAAGGCAGAAATTTCCCATATTTTGGGACAAAAATGCAGAAATTCCTTTTATTTTGAGGAAAAAGGCTGAAATTCCCCTTAATTGGGGGCAAAAAGGCAGAAATTTCCTTATTTTGGGGCAAAATTGCAAAAATTTCACTTATTTCAGGGTAATAAGTCAGAAATTTTCCTTATTTTGGGGCAAAAAGACAGAAATTCTCTTATTTTCTTAAGGAAAAAGAAAGAAATTCCAATTTTTTAGAGGCAAAAAAGCAGAAATTCCTTTTATTTTGGAGCAAAAATGAAGAAATTTCTCTTTTTTGTGGCAAAAGGTATATATTCCCCGTATTTTCAGGCTAAAAGGCAGAAATTCCCTGTATTTTAAAGCAAAACTGCAGAAATTCCCCTAATTTTGGGGCAAAAAGGCAGAAATTCCCTATATGTTAGGGCAAAAAACAGAAATTCTTCTTATTTTGGGGCAAAACTCAGAAATTCCACTTATTTTGGGGCAAAATTCCAGAAATTTCCATTATTTTGGGACAAAATTGCAGAAATTTCACTTATTTTGCAAAATTGCAGAAATTTCACTTATTTCATTGAAAAAAGGCAGAACTTTTCCTTATTTTGGGGCAAAAAGTCAGGAATTCCTAATATTTTGTGGCAAAAATGCAGAAATTCCCCTTATTTTGAGGTCAAAAGGCTGAAATTCTCCTTATTTGGGAGCAAAAAAGCAGAAATTTCCCTTATTTTGGGGCAAAATTGCAGAAATTTCACTTATTTCAGTCAGAAATTTTCCTTATTTTGGGCAAAAAAGACAGAAATTTCCTTTGTTTTGGGGGAAAAATACATAAATTCCACTTATTTAGAGGCAAAAAAGCAGAAATTTCCCTTATTTGGGGGCAAAATTGTAGAAATTTCACTTACTTCAGGGTAATAAGTCAGAAATTTTTCTTATTTAGGGGCAAAAAAGACAGAAATCATTTTTGTTTTGGGGTGAAAAAGACAGAAATTCCACTTATT
The DNA here is from genome assembly GCF_963924665.1 of Micromys minutus. Classification (NCBI taxonomy): domain Eukaryota; kingdom Metazoa; phylum Chordata; class Mammalia; order Rodentia; family Muridae; genus Micromys; species Micromys minutus. Next base: position 129,679 of record NW_027667542.1, read on the forward strand.
TAGAGGCAAAAAAGCAGAAATTCCCCTTATTTTGGAGCAAAATTGCAGAAATTTCACTTTCTTAAGGGTAATAAGTAAGAAATTTTCCTTATTTTGGGGCAAAATTGCAGAAATTTCACTTATTTTGGGGCAATATTGCAGAAATTTCACTTATTTCAAAAAAAGCAGAAATTTTCTTATTTTGGAGCAAAAAGGCAGAAATTTCCCATATTTTGGGGCAAAAATGCAGAAATTAGTTTTATTTTGAGGAAAAAGGCTGAAATTCCCCTTAATTTGGGCCAAAAGGCAGAAATTTCCTTATTTTGGGGCAAAATTGCAAAAATTTCATTTATTTCAGGGTAATAAGTCAAAAATTTTCCTCATTTTGGGGCAAAAAGACAGAAATTCCCTTTGTTTTTGGGGAAAAAGACAGAAATTGCACTTTTTTAGAGGCAAAAAAGCAGAAATTCCTATTATTTTGGAGCACAAATGAAGAAATTTTCGTTTTTTGTGGCAAAAGGTATACATTCCCCTTATTTTCAGGCTAAAAAGCAGAAATTCCCCGTGTTTTGGAGCAAAATTGCAGAAATACCCCTAATTGTGGGGCAAAAATGCAGAAATTCCCTATATGTTAGGGCAAAAAACAGAAATTCTCCTTATTTTGGGGCAAAACTGAGAAATTCTACTTATTTTGGGGCAAAATTCCAGAAATTTCCCTTATTTTGGGGCAAAATTGCAGAAATTTCACTTATTTTGGGGCAAAATTGCAGAAATTTCACTTATTTCAGTGAAAAAGGCAGAAATTTCCCTTATATGGGGGCAAAAAGGCAGAAATTTCCCTTATTTTGTACAAAAATTGCAGGAATTTCACTTATTTCAGGGTAATAAGTCGGAAATTTTCTTTATTTTGGGCAAAAAAAGACAGAAATTCCCTTTGTTTTGGAGGAAAAAATACATAAATTCCACTTATTTAGAGGCAAAAAAGCAGAAATTCCTTTTATTTTGGCCAAAATTTCAGAAATTTCACTTACTTCAGGGTAATAAGTCAGAAATTTCATTATTTTGGGGCAAAAAATACAGAAATTACCTTTGTTTTGGGGGAAAAAGACAGAAATTCCACTTATTTAGAGGCAAAAAAGCAGAAATTCCCCTTATTTTGGAGCAAAAATGAAGAAATTTCCCTTTTTTATGGGAAAAACTTATGCATTCTTCTTATTTTCGGGCAAAAAGGGAGAAATTCCCCGTATTTTGGAGCAAAATTGCAGAAATTCCCCAAATTGTGGGGCAAAATGACAGAAATTCTCCTTATTTTGGGTCAAAACTCAGAAATTCCACTTATTTTGGGTCAAAATTTCAATAATTTCACTTATTTTGGGGCAAAATTGCAGAAATTTCACTTATTTCAGAGTAATAAGTCAGAAATTATCCTTATTTTGGGGCAAAAAAGACAAATTCCCTTTGTTTTGGGGGAAAAAGACAGAAATTCCACTTATTTAGAGGCAATAAAGCAGAAATTCCCCGTATTTTGGAGCAAAATTGCAGAAATTCCTCTAATTGTGGGGCAAAAAGGCAGAAATTCCCTATATGTTGGGGCAAAAAGACAGAAATTCTCCTTATTTTAGGGAAAAATTCTGAAATTTAACTTATTTTGGGGCAAAATTGAAGAAATTTCACTTATTTCAGAAATAAAAGCAGAAATTTTCTTATTTTGGGGCCAAAAGGCAGAAATTTCTTTTATTTTGTTACAAAATTGCAGAATTTTTTCTTATTTTGGGGCAAAAAGTCAGAAATTTCCCATATTTTGGGGTCAAAATGTAGAAATTTCTCTTATTTTGAGGTAAAAGGCTGAAATTCCCCTTATTTGGGGGCAAAAAGTCAAAAATTTCTCTTATTTTGGGGCAAAATTGTAGAAATTTCACTTATTTTGGGGCAAAATTGCAGAAATTTCACTTATTTCAAAAAAAAGCAGAAATTTTCTTATTTTGGAGCAAAAAGGCAGAAATTTCCCATATTTTGGGACAAAAATGCAGAAATTCCTTTTATTTTGAGGAAAAAGGCTGAAATTCCCCTTAATTGGGGGCAAAAAGGCAGAAATTTCCTTATTTTGGGGCAAAACTGCAAAAATTTCACTTATTTCAGGGTAATAAGTCAGAAATTTTCCTTATTTTGGGGCAAAAAGACAGAAATTCTCTTATTTTCTTAAGGAAAAAGAAAGAAATTCCACTTTTTTAGAGGCAAAAAAGCAGAAATTCCTTTTATTTTGGAGCAAAAATGAAGAAATTTCTCTTTTTTGTGGCAAAAGGTATACATTCCCCGTATTTTCAGGCTAAAAGGCAGAAATTCCCTGTATTTTAAAGCAAAACTGCAGAAATTCCCCTAATTGTGGGGCAAAAAGGCAGAAATTCCCTATATGTTAGGGCAAAAAACAGAAATTCTTCTTATTTTAGGGCAAAACTCAGAAATTCCACTTATTTTGGGGCAAAATTCCAGAAATTTCCATTATTTTGTGGCAAAATTGCAGAAATTTCACTTATTTCATTGAAAAAAGGCAGAAATTTTCCTTATTTTGGGGCAAAAAGTCAGGAATTCCTAATATTTTGTGGCAAAAATGCAGAAATTCCCATTATTTTGAGGTCAAAAGGCTGAAATTCTCCTTATTTGGGAGCAAAAAAGCAGAAATTTCCCTTATTTTGGGGCAAAATTGTAGAAATTTCACTTATTTCAGTCAGAAATTTTCCTTATTTTGGGCAAAAAAGACAGAAATTTCCTTTGTTTTGGGGGAAAAATACATAAATTCCACTTATTTAGAGGCAAAAAAGCAGAAATTTCCCTTATTTGGGGGCAAAATTGTAGAAATTTCACTTACTTCAGGGTAATAAGTCAGAAATTTTTCTTATTTAGGGGCAAAAAAGACAGAAATCATTTTTGTTTTGGGGTGAAAAAGACAGAAATTCCACTTATTTAGAGGCAAAAAAGCAGAAATTCCCCTTATTTTGGAGCAAAATTGCAGAAATTTCACTTTCTTAAGGGTAATAAGTAAGAAATTTTCCTTATTTTGGGGCAAAATTGCAGAAATTTCACTTATTTTGGGGCAATATTGCAGAAATTTCACTTATTTCAAAAAAAGCAGAAATTTTCTTATTTTGGAGCAAAAAGGCAGAAATTTCCCATATTTTGGGGCAAAAATGCAGAAATTAGTTTTATTTTGAGGAAAAAGTCTGAAATTCCCCTTAATTTGGGCCAAAAGGCAGAAATTTCCTTATTTTGGGGCAAAATTGCAAAAATTTCATTTATTTCAGGGTAATAAGTCAAAAATTTTCCTCATTTTGGGGCAAAAAGACAGAAATTCCCTTTGTTTTTGGGGAAAAAGACAGAAATTGCACTTTTTTAGAGGCAAAAAAGCAGAAATTCCTATTATTTTGGAGCACAAATGAAGAAATTTTCGTTTTTTGTGGCAAAAGGTATACATTCCCCTTATTTTCAGGCTAAAAATCAGAAATTCCCCGTGTTTTGGAGCAAAATTGCAGAAATACCCCTAATTGTGGGGCAAAAATGCAGAAATTCCCTATATGTTAGGGCAAAAAAACAGAAATTCTCCTTATTTTGGGGCAAAACTGAGAAATTCTACTTATTTTGAGGCAAAATTGCAGAAATTTCCCTTATTTTGGGGCAAAATTGCAGAAATTTCACTTATTTTGGGGCAAAATTGCAGAAATTTCACTTATTTCAGTGAAAAAGGAAGAAATTTCCCTTATATGGGGGCAAAAAGGCAGAAATTTCCCTTATTTTGTACAAAAATTGCAGGAATTTCACTTATTTCAGGGTAATAAGTCGGAAATTTTCTTTATTTTGGGCAAAAAAAGACAGAAATTCCCTTTGTTTTGGAGGAAAAAATACATAAATTCCACTTATTTAGAGGCAAAAAAGCAGAAATTCCTTTTATTTTGGCCAAAATTTCAGAAATTTCACTTACTTCAGGGTAATAAGTCAGAAATTTCATTATTTTGGGGCAAAAAATACAGAAATTACCTTTGTTTTGTGGGAAAAAGACAGAAATTCCACTTATTTAGAGGCAAAAAAGCAGAAATTCCCCTTATTTTGGAGCAAAAATGAAGAAATTTCCCGTTTTTATGGGAAAAACTTATGCATTCTTCTTATTTTCAGGCAAAAAGGGAGAAATTCCCCGTATTTTGGAGCAAAATTGCAGAAATTCCCCAAATTGTGGGGCAAAATGACAGAAATTCTCCTTATTTTGGGTCAAAACTCAGAAATTCCACTTATTTTGGGTCAAAATTTCAATAATTTCACTTATTTTGGGGCAAAATTGCAGAAATTTCACTTATTTCAGTGTAATAAGTCAGAAATTATCCTTATTTTGGGGCAAAAAAGACAAATTCCCTTTGTTTTGGGGGAAAAAGACAGAAATTCCACTTATTTCGAGGCAATAAAGCAGAAATTCCCCTCATTTTGGAGCAAAAAGAAGAAATTTCTCTTTTTTATGGCAAAAAAGTATGCATTCTTATTATTTTCAGACAAAAAAGGCAGAAATTCCCCGTATTTTGGAGAAAAATTGCAGAAATTCCTCTAATTGTGGGGCAAAAAGGCAGAAATTCCCTATATGTTGGGGCAAAAAGACAGAAATTCTCCTTATTTTAGGGAAAAATTCTGAAATTTAACTTATTTTGGGGCAAAATTGCAGAAATTTCACTTATTTCAGAAATAAAAGCAGAAATTTTCTTATTTTGGGGCCAAAAGGCAGAAATTTCTTTTATTTTGTTACAAAATTGCAGAATTTTTTCTTATTTTGGGGCAAAAAGTCAGAAATTTCCCATATTTTGGGGTAAAACTGCAGAAATTTCTCTTATTTTGAGGTAAAAGGCTGAAATTCCCCTTATTTGGGGGCAAAAAGTCAAAAATTTCTCTTATTTTGGGGCAAAATTGTAGAAATTTCACTTATTTTGGGGCAAAATTGCAGAAATTTCACTTATTTCAAAAAAAGCAGAAATTTTCTTATTTTGGAGCAAAAAGGCAGAAATTTCCCATATTTTGGGACAAAAATGCAGAAATTCCTTTTATTTTGAGGAAAAAGGCTGAAATTCCCCTTAATTGGGGGCAAAAAGGTAGAAATTTCCTTATTTTGGGGCAAAACTGCAAAAATTTCACTTATTTCAGGGTACTAAGTCAGAAATTTTTTTTATTTTGGGGCAAAAAGACAGAAATTCCCTTTGTTTTTGGAGAAAAAGACAGAAATTCCACTTTTTTAGAGGCAAAAAAGCTGAAATTCCTTTTATTTTGGAGCAAAAATGATGAAATTTCCCTTTTTTGTGGCAAAAGGTATACATTCCCCTTATTTTCAGGCTAAAAAGCAGAAATTCCCTGTATTTTGGAGCAAAATTGCAGAAATTCCCCTAATTGTGGGGCAAAAATGCAGAAATTCCCTATATGTTAGTGCAAAAAACAGAAATTCTCCTTATTTTAGGGCAAAACTCAGAAATTCCACTTATTTTGGGGCAAAATTCCAGAAATTTCCCTTATTTTGGGGCAAAATTGCAGAAATTTCACTTATTTTGAGGAAAAATTGCAGAAATTTCACTTATTTCAGTGAAAAAAGGCAGAAATTTCCCATATTTTGGGGCAAAAATGCAGAAATTTCTCTTATTTTGAGGTAAAAGGCTGAATCCCCCTTATTTGGGAGCAAAAAGGCAGAAATTTCTCTTATTTTGGGGTAAAATTGCAGAAATTTCACTTATTTCAGGGTAATAAGTCAGAAATTTTCCTTATTTTGGGGCCAAAAAACAGAAATTCCCTTTGTTTTGGGAGAAAAACACAGAAATTCCACTTTTTTAGAGGCAAAAAAGCAGAAATTTCCCTTATTTTGGAGCAAAAATGAAGAAATTTCACTTTTTAAGGTCAAAAAGTTATGCATTCTTCTTATTTTTGGGCAAAAAGGCAGAAATTCCCCTTATTTTGGAACAAAATTGAAGAAATTTCTCAAATTGTTGGGCAAAAAGGCAGAAATTCCCTATATGTTGGGGCAAAAAGACAGAAATTCTCCTTATTTTGGGGCAAAACTCAGAAATTCCACATATTTTGGAACAAAATTCCAGAAATTTCACTTATTTTGGGGCAAAATTCAGAAATTACAATTATTTTGGGGCAAAATTGCAGAAATTTCACTTATTTCAAAAAAAAAAGCAGAAATTTTCTTATTTTGGGGCAAAAAGGAAGAAATTTCCCATATTTTGGGGCAAAAATGCAGAAATTTCTTTTATTTTGAGGAAAAAGGCTGAAATTCTCCTTAATTTAGGGAAAAAAGGCAGATATTTCCTTATTTTGGGGCAAAATTGCAAAAATTTCACTTATTTCAGGGTAATAAGTCAGAAATTTTCCTTATTTTGGGGCAAAAAGACAGAAATTCCCTTTTTTTGGGGGGAAAAGACAGAAATTGCACTTTTTTAGAGGCAAAAAAGCAGAAATTCCTTTTATTTTGGATCAAAAATGAAGAAATTTCTCTTTTTTGTGGCAAAAGGTATACATTCCCCTTATTTTCAGGCTAAAAAGCAGAAATTCCCCGTATTTTGGAGCAAAATTGCAGAAATTCCACTAATTGTGGGGCAAAAATGCAGAAAATCCCTATATGTTAGGGCAAAAAAACAGAAATTCTCTTTATTTTGGTGGCAAAACTCAGAAATTCCACTTATTTTGGGGCAAAATTCCAGAAATTTGCCTCATTTTGGGGCAAAATTGCCGAAATTTCACTTATTCTGCGGCAAAATTGCAGAAATTTCACTTATTTCAGTGAAAAAAGGCAGAAATTTTCCTTATTTTGGGGCAAAAAGTCAGAAATTCCTAATATTTTGTGGCAAAAATGCAGAAATTCTTCTTATTTTGAGGTAAAAAGGCTGAAATTTCTTTTATATGGGGGCAAAAAGGGAGAAATTTCCCTTATTTTGGGACAAATTTGCAGAAATTTCACTTATTTCAGGGTAATAAGTCAGAAATTTTCCTTATTTTGGGCAAAAAAAGACAGAAATTCCCTTTGTTTTGGGGAAAAATACATAAATTCCACTTATTTAGAGGCAAAAAAGCAGAAATTCCTTTTATTTTGGCCAAAATTGCAAAAATTTCACTTACTTCAGGGTAATAAGTCAGAAAATTTCCTTATTTTGGGGCAAAAAAGACAGAAATTACCTTTGTTTTGGGGGAAAAAGACAGAAATTCCACTTATTTAGAGGCAAAAAAGCAGAAATTCCCCTTATTTTGGAGCAAAAATGAAGAAATTTCCCTTTTTTATGGGAAAGAGTTATGCATTCTTCTTATTTTCGGGCAAAAAGGCAGAAATTCCCCGTATTTTTGAGCAAAATTGCAGAAATTCCTCTAATTGTGGGGCAAAAAGGCAGAAATTCCCTATATGTTGGGGCAAAAAGACAGAAATTCTCCTTATTTTAGGGAAAAATTCTGAAATATAACTTATTTTGGGGCAAAATTGCAGAAATTTCACTTATTTCAGGGTAATAAGTCAGAAATTTTCCTTACTTTGGGGCAAAAAAGACAAATTCTCTTTGTTTTGGGGGAAAAAGACAGAAATTCCATTTATTTAAAGGCAATAAAGCAGAAATGCCCCTCATTTTGGAGCAAAAAGCAGAAATTTCCCTTTTTTATGGCAAAAAGGTATGCATTCTTATTATTTTCGGACAAAAAATGCAGAAATTCCCCGTATTTTGGAGCAAAATTGCAGAAATTCCTCTAATTGTGGGGCAAAAAGGCAGAAATTCCCTATATGTTGGGGCAAAAAGACAGAAATTCTCCTTATTTTAGGGAAAAATTCTGAAATATAACTTATTTTGGGGCAAAATTGCAGAAATTTCACTTATTTCAGGGTAATAAGTCAGAAATTTTCCTTACTTTGGGGCAAAAAAGACAAATTCTCTTTGTTTTGGGGGAAAAAGATAGAAATTCCATTTATTTAAAGGCAATAAAGCAGAAATGCCCCTCATTTTGGAGCAAAAAGCAGAAATTTCCCTTTTTGATGGCAAAAAGGTATGCATTCTTATTATTTTCGGACAAAAAATGCAGAAATTCCCCGTATTTTGGAGCAAAATTGCAGAAATTCCTCTAATTGTGGGGCAAAAAGGCAGAAATTCCCTATATGTTGGGGCAAAAAGACAGAAATTCTCCTTATTTTAGGGAAAAATTCTGAAATATAACTTATTTTGGGGCAAAATTGTAGAAATTTCACTTATTTCAGAAATAAAAGCAGAAATTTTCTTATTTTGGGGCCAAAAGGCAGAAATTTCTTTTATTTTGTTACAAAATTGCAGAATTTTTTCTTATTTTGGGGCAAAAAGTCAGAAATTTCCCATATTTTGGGGTAAAAATGCAGAAATTTCTTTTATTTTGAGGTAAAAGGCTGAAATTCCCCTTATTTGGGAACAAAAAGTCAAAAATTTCTCTTATTTTGGGGCAAAATTGTAGAAATTTCACTTATTTTGGGGCAAAATTGCAGAAATTTCACTTATTTCAAAAAAAAAGCAGAAATTTTCTTATTTTGGAGCAAAAAGGCAGAAATTTCCCATATTTTGGGACAAAAATGCAGAAATTCCTTTTATTTTGAGGAAAAAGGCTGAAATTCCCCTTAATTGGGGGCAAAAAGGCAGAAATTTCCTTATTTTGGGGCAAAAATGCAAAAATTTCACTTATTTCAGGGTAATAAGTCAGAATTTTTTTTTTATTTTGGGGCAAAAAGACAGAAATTCCCTTTGTTTTTGGAGAAAAAGACAGAAATTCCACTTTTTTAGAGGCAAAAAAGCTGAAATTCCTTTTATTTTGGAGCAAAAATGATGAAATTTCCCTTTTTTGTGGCAAAAGGTATACATTCCCCTTATTTTCAGGCTAAAAAGCAGAAATTCCCTGTATTTTGGAGCAAAATTGCAGAAATTCCCCTAATTGTGGGGCAAAAATGCAGAAATTCCCTATATGTTAGTGCAAAAAACAGAAATTCTCCTTATTTTAGGGCAAAACTCAGAAATTCCACTTATTTTGGGGCAAAATTCCAGAAATTTCCCTTATTTTGGGGCAAAATTGCAGAAATTTCACTTATTTTGAGGAAAAATTGCAGAAATTTCACTTATTTCAGTGAAAAAAGGCAGAAATTTCCCATATTTTGGGGCAAAAATGCAGAAATTTCTCTTATTTTGAGGTAAAAGGCTGAATCCCCCTTATTTGGGAGCAAAAAGGCAGAAATTTCTCTTATTTTGGGGTAAAATTGCAGAAATTTCACTTATTTCAGGGTAATAAGTCAGAAATTTTCCTTATTTTGGGGCCAAAAAACAGAAATTCCCTTTGTTTTGGGAGAAAAACACAGAAATTCCACTTTTTTAGAGGCAAAAAAGCAGAAATTTCCCTTATTTTGGAGCAAAAATGAAGAAATTTCACTTTTTAAGGTCAAAAAGTTATGCATTCTTCTTATTTTGGGGCAAAAAGGCAGAAATTCCCCTTATTTTGGAACAAAATTGAAGAAATTTCTCAAATTGTTGGGCAAAAAGGCAGAAATTCCCTATATGTTGGGGCAAAAAGACAGAAATTCTCCTTATTTTGGGGCAAAACTCAGAAATTCCACATATTTTGGAACAAAATTCCAGAAATTTCACTTATTTTGGGGCAAAATTCAGAAATTACAATTATTTTGGGGCAAAATTGCAGAAATTTCACTTATTTTGAGGAAAAATTGCAGAAATTTCACTTATTTCAGTGAAAAAAGGCAGAAATTTCCCATATTTTGGGGCAAAAATGCAGAAATTTCTCTTATTTTGAGGTAAAAGGCTGAATCCCCCTTATTTGGGAGCAAAAAGGCAGAAATTTCTCTTATTTTGGGGTAAAATTGCAGAAATTTCACTTATTTCAGGGTAATAAGTCAGAAATTTTCCTTATTTTGGGGCCAAAAAACAGAAATTCCCTTTGTTTTGGGAGAAAAACACAGAAATTCCACTTTTTTAGAGGCAAAAAAGCAGAAATTTCCCTTATTTTGGAGCAAAAATGAAGAAATTTCACTTTTTAAGGTCAAAAAGTTATGCATTCTTCTTATTTTTGGGCAAAAAGGCAGAAATTCCCCTTATTTTGGAACAAAATTGAAGAAATTTCTCAAATTGTTGGGCAAAAAGGCAGAAATTCCCTATATGTTGGGGCAAAAAGACAGAAATTCTCCTTATTTTGGGGCAAAACTCAGAAATTCCACATATTTTGGAACAAAATTCCAGAAATTTCACTTATTTTGGGGCAAAATTCAGAAATTACAATTATTTTGGGGCAAAATTGCAGAAATTTCACTTATTTCAAAAAAAAAAGCAGAAATTTTCTTATTTTGGGGCAAAAAGGAAGAAATTTCCCATATTTTGGGGCAAAAATGCAGAAATTTCTTTTATTTTGAGGAAAAAGGCTGAAATTCTCCTTAATTTAGGGAAAAAAGGCAGATATTTCCTTATTTTTGGCAAAATTGCAAAAATTTCACTTATTTCAGGGTAATAAGTCAGAAATTTTCCTTATTTTGGGGCAAAAAGACAGAAATTCCCTTTTTTTGGGGAAAAAGACAGAAATTGCACTTTTTTGGAGGCAAAAAAGCAGAAATTCCTTTTATTTTGGAGCAAAAATGAAGAAATTTCCCTTTTTTGTGGCAAAAGGTATACATTCCCCTTATTTTCAGGCTAAAAAGCAGAAATTCCCCGTATTTTGGAGCAAAATTGCAGAAATTCCACTAATTGTGGGGCAAAAATGCAGAAAATCCCTATATGTTAGGGCAAAAAAACAGAAATTCTCTTTATTTTGGTGGCAAAACTCAGTAATTCCACTTATTTTGGGGCAAAATTCCAGATATTTGCCTCATTTTGGGGCAAAATTGCCGAAATTTCACTTATTCTGAGGCAAAATTGCAGAAATTTCACTTATTTCAGTGAAAAAAGGCAGAAATTTTCCTTATTTTGGGGCAAAAAGTCAGAAATTCCTAATATTTTGTGGCAAAAATGCAGAAAATCCCCTTATTTTGAGGTAAAAAGGCTGAAATTTCCCTTATATGGGGGCAAAAAGGCAGAAATTTCCCTTATTTTGGGACAAATTTGCAGAAATTTCACTTATTTCAGGGTAATAAGTCAGAAATTTTCCTTATTTTGGGCAAAAAAAGACAGAAATTCCCTTTGTTTTGGGGGAAAAATACATAAATTCCACTTATTTAGAGGCAAAAAAGCAGAAATTCCTTTTATTTTGGCCAAAATTGCAAAAATTTCACTTACTTCAGGGTAATAAGTCAGAAAATTTCCTTATTTTGGGGCAAAAAAGACAGAAATTACCTTTGTTTTGGGGGAAAAAGACAGAAATTCCACTTATTTAGAGGCAAAAAAGCAGAAATTCCCCTTATTTTGGAGCAAAAATGAAGAAATTTCCCTTTTTTATGGGAAAGAGTTATGCATTCTTCTTATTTTCGGGCAAAAAGGCAGAAATTCCCCGTATTTTGGAGCAAAATTGCAGAAATTCCCCTAATTGTGGGGCAAAAATACAGAAATTCTCCTTATTTTGGATCAAAACTCAGAAATTCCACTTATTTTGGGTCAAAATTTCAATAATTTCACTTATTTTGGGGCAAAATTGCAGAAATTTCACTTATTTCAGGGTAATAAGTCAGAAATTTTCCTTATTTTGGGGCAAAAAAGACAAATTCTCTTTGTTTTGGGGGAAAAAGACAGAAATTCCACTTATTTAAAGGCAATAAAGCAGAAATGCCCCTCATTTTGGAGCAAAAAGCAGAAATTTCCCTTTTTTATGGCAAAAAGGTATGCATTCTTATTATTTTCGGACTAAAAATGCAGAAATTCCCCGTATTTTGGAGCAAAATTGCAGAAATTCCTCTAATTGTGGGGCAAAAAGGCAGAAATTCCTTATATGTTGGGGCAAAAAGACAGAAATTCTCCTTATTTTAGGGAAAAATTCTGAAATATAACTTATTTTGGGGCAAAATTGCAGAAATTTCACTTATTTCAGAAATAAAAGCAAAAATTTTCTTATTTTGGGGCCAAAAGGCAGAAATTTCTTTTATTTTGTTACAAAATTGCAGAATTTTTTCTTATTTTGGTGCAAAAAGTCAGAAATTTCCCATATTTTGGGGCAAAAACGCAGAAATTTTTCTTATTTTGAGGTAAAAGGCTGAAATTCCCCTTATTTGGGGGCAAAAAGTCAAATATATCTCTTATTTTGGGGCAAAATTGCCGAAATTTCACTTATTTTGGGGCAAAATTGCAGAAATTGTACTTATTTCAAAAAAAAAGCAGAAATTTTCTTATTTTGGAGCAAAAAGGCAGAAATTTCCCATATTTTGTGGCAAAAATGAAGGAATTCATTTTATTTTGAAGAAAAAGGCTTAAATTCCCCTCAATTGGGGGCAAAAATGCAGAAATTTCCTCATTTTGGGGCAAAATAGCAAAAACTTCACTTATTTCAGGGTAATAAGTCAGAAATTTTCCTTATTTTGTGGCAAAAATACAGAAATTCCCTTTGTTTTTGGGCAAAAAGACAGAAATTCCACTTTTTTAGAGGCAAAAAAGCAGAAATTCCATTTGTTTTGGAGCATAAATGAAGAAATTTCCCTTTTTTGTGGCAAAAGGTATACATTCCCCTTATTTTCAGGCTAAAAAGCAGAAATTCCCCGTATTTTGGAGCAAAATTGCAGAAATTCCCCTAATTGTGGTGCAAAAATGCAGAAATTCCCTATATGTTAGTGCAAAAAACAGAAATTCTCCTTATTTTAGGGCAAAGCTCAGAAATTCCACTTATTTTGGGGCAAAATTCCAGAAATTTCCCTTATTTAGGGGCAAAATTGCAGAAATTTCACTTATTTTGGGGCAAAATTGCAGAAATTTCACTTATTTCAGTGAAAAAAGGCAGAAATTTCCTATATTTTGGAGCAAAAATGCAGAAATTTCTGTTATTTTGAGGTAAAAGGCTGAAATTCCCCTTATTTGGGTGTAAAAAGGCAGAAATTTCTCTTATTTTGGGGTAAAAATTGCAGAAATTTCACTTATTTCAGGGTAATAAGTCAGAAAATTTCCTTATTTTGGGGCCAAAAAACAGAAATTCCCTTTGTTTTGGGAGAAAAAGACAGAAATTCCACTTTTTTAGAGGCAAAAAAGCAGAAATTCCCCTTATTTTGGAGCAAAAATAAAGAAATTTCACTTTTTAAGGGCAAAAAGGTATGCATTCTTCTTATTTTTGGGCAAAAAGGCAGAAATTCCCCATATTTTGGAGCAAAATTGCAGAAATTTCCCAAATTGTGGGGCAAAAAGGCAGAAATTCCCTATATGTTGGGGCAAAAAGACAGAAATTCGCCTTATTTTGGGGCAAAACTCAGAAATTCCACTTATTTTGAAGCAAAATTTCAGAAATTTCACTTATTTTGGGGCAAAATTGCAGAAATTACAATTATTTTGGAGCAAAATTGCAGAAATTTCACTTATTTAAAAAAAAAAAGCAGAAATTTTCTTATTTTGGGGCAAAAAGGCAGAATTTTTTTTTATTTTGGTACAAAATTGCAGAAATTTTTCTTATTTTGGAATAAAAAGGCAGAAATTTCTCATATTTTGGGGCAAAAATGCAGAAATTCCCTTTATTTTGAGGAAAAAAGCTGAAATTCCCCTTAATTGGGGGCAAAAAGGCAGAAATTTCCTTATTTTGGGGCAAAATTGCAAAAATTTCACTTATTTCAGGGTAATAAGTCAGAAATTTTCCTTATTTTGGGGCAAAAAGAGAGAAATTCTCTTTGTTTTTGAGAAAAAAGACAGAAATTCCACTTTTATGAGGCAAAAAAGCAGAAATTCCTTTTATTTTGGAGCAAAAATGAAGAAATTTCTCTTTTTTGTGGCAAAAGGTATACATTCCCCTTATTTTCAGGCTAAAAAGCAGAAATTCCCTTTATTTTGGAGCAAAATTGCCGAAATTCCCCTAATTATGGGGCAAAAAGGCAGAAATTCCCTATATGTTAGTGCAAAAAACAGAAATTCTCCTTATTTTAGGGCAAAACTCAGAAATTCCACTTATTTTGGAGCAAAATTCCACAAATTTCACTTATTTTGGGGCAAAATTGCAGAAATTACAATTATTTTGGGGCTAAATTGCAGAAATTTCACAAATTTCAAAAAAAAGCAGAAATTTTCTTATTTTGGGGCAAAAAGGCAGAAATTTCCCATATTTTGGGGCAAAAATGCAGAAATTCCTTTTATTTTGAGGAAAAAGGCTGAAATTCCCCTTAATTTGGGGCAAAAAGGCAGAAATTTTATTATATTGGGGCAAAATTGCAAAAATTTCACTTATTTCAGGGTAATAAGTCAGAAATTTTCCTTATTTTGGGGCAAAAAGACAGAAATTCCCTTTGTTTTTGGGGAAAAACAGAAATTGCACTTTTTTAGAGGCAAAAAAGCAGAAATTCCTTTTATTTTTGAGCAAAAATGAAGAAATTTGTCTTTTTTGTGGCAAAAGGTATACATTCCCTTTATTTTCAGGCTAAAAAGCAGAAATTCCCCGTATTTTGGAGCAAAATTGCAGATATTCCCCTAATTGTGGGGCAAAAATGCAGAAATTCCCTATATGTTAGCGCAAAAAAACAGAAATTCTCTTTATTTTGGGGCAAAACTCAGAAATTCCACTTATTTTGGGGCAAAATTCCAGAAATTTCTCTTATTTTGGGGCAAAATTGCCGAAATTTCACTTATTTTGGGGCAAAATTGCAGAAATTTCACTTATTTCAGTGAAAAAAGGCAGAAATTTCCCATATTTTGGGGCAAAAATGAAGAAATTTCACATATATTGAGGTAAAAGGCTGAAATCCCCCTTATTTGGGAGAAAAAAGGCAGAAATTTCACTTATTTCAGGGTAATAAGTCAGAAATTTTCCTTATTTTGGCGACAAAAAACAGAAATTCCCTTTGATTTGGGAGAAAAAGACAGAAATTCCACTTTTTTAGAGGCAAAAAAGCAGAAATTCCCCTTATTTTGGAGTAAAAATGAAGAAATTTCACTTTTTAAGGGCAAAAAGGTATGCATTCTTCTTATTTTTGGGCAAAAAGGCAGAAATTCCCCTTATTTTTGAGCAAAATTGCAGAAATTTCCCAAATATTGGGGCAAAAAGGCAGAAATTCCCTATATGTTTGGGCAAAAAGACAGAAATTCTTCTTAATTTGGGGCAAAACTAAGAAATTCCACTTATTTTGGAGCAAAATTCCAGAAATTTCACTTATTTTGGGACAAAATTGGAGAAATTACAATTATTTTGGGGCAAAATTGCAGAAATTTCACTTATTTCAAAAAAAAAAGCAGAAATTTCTTATTTTGGGGTAAAAAGGCAGAAATTTCCCATATTTTGAGGCAAAAATGCAGAAATTCCTTTTATTTTGAGGAAAAAGGCTGAAATTCCCCTTAATTTGGGGCAAAAAGGCAGAAATTTCCTTATTTTGGGCAAAATTGAAAAATTTCACTTATTTCAGGGTAATAAGTCAGAAATTTTCCTTATTTTGGGGCAAAAAGACAGAAATTCCCTTTGTTTTTGGAGAAAAAGACAGAAATTGCACTTTTTAAGAGGCAAAAAAGCAGAAATTCCTTTTATTTTGGAGCAAAAATGAAGAAATTTCCCTTTTTTGTGGCAAAAGGTATACATTCCCTTTATTTTCAGGCTAAAAAGCAGAAATTCCTCGTATATTGGAGCAAAATTGCAGAAATTCCCCTAATTGTGGGGCAAAAATGCAGAAATTCCCTATATGTTAGTGCAAAAAAACAGAAATTCTCCTTATTTTGGGGCAAAACTCAGAAATTCCACTTATTTTGGGGCAAAATTCCAGAAATTTCCCTTATTTTGGGGCAAAATTGCCGAAATTTCACTTATTTTGGGGCAAAATTCAGAAATTTCACTTATTTCAGTGAAAAAGGCAGAAAATTTCCTTATTTCGGGACAAAAAGGCAAAAATTCCTAATATTTTGTGGCAAAAATGCACAAATTCCCCTTAATTTGAGGTAAAAAGGCTGAAATTTCCCTTATATGGCGGCAAAAAGGCAGAAATTTCCCTTATTTTGGGGCAAAATTGCAGAAATTTCACTTATTTCAGGGTAATAAGTCAGAAATTTTCCTTATTTTGGGCAAAAAAAGACGGAAATTCCCTTTGTTTTGGGAGAAAAATACATAAATTCCACTTATTTAGAGGCTAAAATGCAGAAATTCCCCTTATTTTGGAGCAAAAATGAAGAAATTTCCCTTTTTTATGGGAAAAAGTTATGCATTCTTCTTATTTTCGGACAAAAATGTAGAAATTCCCTGTATTTTTGAGCAAAATTGCAGAAATTCCCCTAATTGTGCGGCAAAATGACAGAAATTCTCCTTATTTTGGGTCAAAACTCAGAAATTCCACTTATTTTGGGTCAAAATTTCGATAATTTCACTTATTTTGGGGCAAAATTGCAGAAATATCACTTATTTCAGGGTAATAAATCAGAAATTTTCCTTATTTTGGGGCAAAATACAAATTCCCTTTGTTTTGGGGGAAAAAGACAGAAATTCCACTTATTTAGAGGCAATAAAGCAGAAATTCCCCTCATTTTGGAGCAAAAAGCAGAAATTTCCCTTTTTTATGGCAAAAAGGTATGCATTCTTATTATTTTCGGACAAAAAATGAAGAAATTCCCTGTATTTTGGAGCAAAATTGCAGAAATTCCTCTAATTGTGGGGCAAAAAGGCAGAAATTCCCTATATGTTGGGGCAAAAAGAAAGAAATTCTCCTTATTTTAGGGAAAAACTCAGAAATTTAACATATTTTGGGGCAAAATTGCAGAAATTTCACTTATTTCAGATATAAAAGCAGAAATTTTCTTATTTTGGGGCCAAAAGGCAGAAATTTCTTTTATTTTGTCACAAAATTGCAGAATTTTTTCTTATTTTGGGGCAAAAAGGCAGAAATTTCTTCATTTTGGGGCAAAATTGCAAAAACTTCACTTGTTTCAGGGTAATAAGTCAGAAATATTCCTTATTTTGGAGCAAAAAGACAGAAATTCCCTTTGTTTTTGGGGAAAAAGACAGAAATTCCACTTTTTTAGAGGCAAAAAAGCAGAAATTCCTTTTATTTTGGAGCAAAAATGAAGAAATTTCATTTTTTTGTGGCAAAAGGTATACATTCCCCTTATTTTCAGGCTAAAAAGCAGAAATTCCTTGTATTTTGGAGCAAAATTGCAGAAATTCCCCTAATTGTGGGGCAAAAATGCAGAAATTCCCTATATGTTAGTGCAAAAAACAGAAATTCTTCTTATTTTAGGGCAAAACTCAGAAATTCCACTTATTTTGGGGCAAAATTCCAGAAATTTCCCTCATTTTGGGGCAAAATTTCCGAAATTTCACTTATTTTGGGGCAAAATTGCAGAAATTTCACTTATTTCAGTGAAAAAAGGCAGAAATTTCCCATATTTTGGGGCAAAAATGCAGAAATTTCTCTTATTTTGAGGTAAAAGGCTGAAATTCCCCTTATTTGGGGGCAAAAAGGCAGAAATTTCTCTTATTTTGGGGTAAAATTGCAGAAATTTCACTTATTTCAGGGTAATAAGTCAGAAATTTTCCTTATTTTGGGGCCAAAAAACAGAAATTCCCTTTGTTTTGGGAGAAAAAGACAGAAATTCCACTTTTTTAGAGGCAAAAAAGCAGAAATTCCCCTTATTTTGGAGCAAAAATGAAGGAATTTCACTTTTTAAGGGCAAAAAGGTATGCATTCTTCTTATTTTTGGGTAAAAAGGCAGAAATTCCCCATATTTTGGAGCAAAATTGCAGAAATTTCCCAAATTTTGGGGCAAAAGGCAGAAATTCCCAATATGTTGGGGCAAAAAGACAGAAATTCTCCTTATTTTGGGGCAAAACTCAGAAATTCCACTTATTTTGGAGCAAAATTTCAGAAATTTCACTTATTTTGGGGCAAAATTGCAGAAATTACAATTATTTTGGGGCAAAATTGCAGAAATTTCACTTATTTCAAAAAAAAGCAGAAATTTTCTTATTTTGGGGCAAAAAGGCAGAAATTTTTTTATTTTGGTACAAAATTGCAGAAATTTTTCTTATTTTGGTGTAAAAAGGCAGAAATTTCTTTTATTTTGCGGCAAAAATGCAGAAATTCCTTTATTTTGAGGAAAAAGACTGAAATTCCCCTTAATTGGGGGCAAAAAGGCAGAAATTTCTTTATTTTGGGGCAAAATTGCAAAAATTTCACTCATTTCAGGGTAATAAGTCAGAAATTTTCCTTATTTTCGGGCAAAAAACAGAAATTCTCTTTGTTTTGAGGAAAAAGACAGAAATTCCACTTTTTTAGAGGCAAAAAAGCAGGAATACCTTTTATTTTGGAACAAAAATGAAGAAATTTCTTTTTTTTGTGGCAAAAAGCATACATTCCCCTTATTTTCAGGCTGAAAAGCAGAAATTCCCCGTATTTTGGAGCAAAATTGCAGAAATTCCCCTAATTATGGGGCAAAAAGGCAGAAATTCCCTATATGTTAGGGCAAAAAACAGAAATTCTACTTATTTTGGGGCAAAACTCAGAAATTCCACTCTTTGGGGGCAAAATTCCAGAAATTTCCCTTATTTTGGGGCAAAATTGCAGAAATTTCACTGATTTTGGGCCAAAATTGCAGAAATTTCACTTATTTCAGTGAAAAAAGGGAGAAATTTTTCTTATTTTGGGAAAAAAAGACAGAAATTCCCTTTGTTTTGGGGAAAAAATACATAAATTCCACTTATTTAGAGGCAAAAAAGCAGAAATTTCTCTTATTTTGGGGCAAAATTGCAGAAATTTCACTTACTTCAGGGTAATAAGTCAGAAATTTTTCTTATTTTGGGGCAAAAAAGACGGAAATTATTTTTGTTTTGGAGGAAAAAGACAGAAATTCCACTTATTTAGAGGCAAAAAAGCAGAAATTCCCATTATTTTGGAGCAAAAATGAAGAAATTTTTTTATGGCAAAAAGTTATGCATTCTTCTAATTTTCTGGCAAAAAGGCAGAAATTCCCCATATTTTGGAGCAAAATTGCAGAAATTCCCCTAATTGTTGGGCAAAAGGCAGAAATTCCTCATATGTTTGGGTAAAAAGACAGAAATTCTCCTTATTTTGGGGCAAAGCTAAGAAATTCCTCTTTTTTTGGGGAAAAAAACCAGAAATTTCCCTTATTTTGGGGCAAAATTGCAGAAATTTCACTTATTTTGGGGCAAAATTGCAGAAATTTCACTTATTTCAGTGAAAAAAGGCAGAAATTTTTCTTATTTTGGGGCAAAAAGGCAGAAATTCCTAATATATTGTGGCAAAAATGCAGAAATTCCCCTTATTTTGAGGTAAAAAGGCTGAAATTTCCCTTATATGGGGGCAAAAAGGCAGAAATTTCCCTTGTTTTGGGGCAAAATTGCAGAAATTTCACTTATTTCAGCGTAATAAGTCAGAAATTTTCATTATTTTGGGCAAAAAAGACAGAAATTCCCTTTGTTTTGGGGGAAAAATACATAAATTCCACTTATTTAGAGGCAAAAATGCAGAAATTCCTTTTATTTTGGCCAAAATTGCTGAAATTTCACTTACTTCAGGGTAATAGGTCAGAAAATTTTCTTATTTTGGGGCAAAAAAGTCAGTAATTACCTTTGTTTTGGGGGAAAAAGACAGAAATTCCACTTATTTAGAGGCAAAAAAGCAGAAATTCCCCTTATTTTGGAGGAAAAATGAAGAAATTTCCGTTTTTTATAAGAAAAAGTTATGCATTCTTTTTATTTTCTGGCAAAAAGGCAGAAATTCCATGTCTTTTGAAGCAAAATTGCAGAAATTCCCCTAATTGTGGGGCAAAAAGACAGAAATTCTCCTTATTTTGGGTCAAAACTCAGAAATTCCACTTATTTTGGGTCAAAATTTCAATAATTTCACTTATTTTGGGCAAAATTGCAGAAATTTCACTTATTTCAGGGTAATAAGTCAGAAATTTTCCTTATTTTGGGACAAAAAATACAAATTCCCTTTGTTTTGGGGGAAAAAAACAGAAATTCCACTTATTTAGAGGCAATAAAGCAGAAATTCCCCTCATTTTGGAGCAAAAAGAAGAAATTTCCCTTTTTTATGGCAAAAAGGTATGCATTCTTATTATTTTCGGACAAAAAAGGCAGAAATTCCCCGTATTTTGGAACAAAATTGCAGAAATTCCTCTAATTGTGGGGCAAAAAGGCAGAAATTTCTCTTATTTTGGGGTAAAATTGCAAAAATTTCACTTATTTCAGGAAAATAAGGCAGAAATTTTCCTTATTTTGGGGCAAAAAGGCAGAAATTCCTAATATTTTGTGGCAAACATGCAGAACTTCCCCTTATTTTGAGGTAAAAAGGCTGAAATTCCCCTTATTTGGGAGCAAAAATCCAGAAATTTCCCTTATTTTGGGGCAAAATTGCAGAAATTTCACTTATTTCAGGGTAATAAGTCAGAAATTTTCCTTATTTTGGGGCAAAAAAGACAGAAATTCCCTTTGTTTTGGGGGAAAAAGACAGAAATTCCACTTATTTAGTTGCAAAAAAGCAGAAATTCCCTTTATTTTGGAGCAAAAATGAAGAAATTTCCCTTTTTTATGGCAAAAAGTTACGCATTCTTCTTATTTTCGGGCAAATAGGCAGAAATTCCACATATTTTGGAGCAAAATTGCAGAAATTCCCCTAATTGTGGGGCAAAAAGGCAGAAATTCCCTATATGTTTGAGCAAAAAGACAGAAATTCTCTTTATTTGAGGGCAAAACTCAGAAATTCCACTTATTTTGGGGCAAAATTCCAGAGATTTCCCTTATTTTGGGGCAAAATTGCAGAAATTTCACTTATGGCAGGGAAAAAAGGCAGAAAATTTCCTTATTTTGGGGCAAAAAGGCAGAAATTCCCCGTATTTTGGAGCAAAATTGCAGAAATTAACCTAATTGTGGGGCAAAAAGGCAGAAATTCCCTATATGTTGGGGCAAAAAGACAGAAATTCTCCTTATTTTGGGGCAAAACTCAGAAATTCCACTTATTTTGGGGCAAAATTCCAGAAATTTCTTTAATTTTGGGGCCAAATTTCAGAAATTTCACTTATTTTGCAGCAAAATTGGAAAAATTTCACCTATTTCAGGGAAAAAAAGCAGAAATTTTCTTATTTTGGGGCAAAAAGGCAGAAATTTCCTTATTTTGGTGCAAAATTGCAGAAATTTCACTTATTTAAATAAAAAGCAGAAATTTTCTTATTTTGGGGCAAAAAGGCAGAAATTTCATTTATTTTGGTACAAAATTGCAGAAATTTTTCTTATTTTGGAGCAAAAAGGCAGAAATTTCCCATATTTTGGTACAAAATTGCAGAAATTTTTCTTATTTTGGGCAAAAAGGCAGAAATTTCCTTATTTTGAGGCAAAAATGCAGAAATTCCCATTATTTTGAGGAAAAAGGCTGAAATTCCACTTAATTGGGGGCAAAAAGGCAAAAATTTCCTTATTTCGGGGCAAAATTGCATAAATTTCACTTATTTCAGGGTAATAATTCAGAAATTTATCTTATTTTGGGGCAAAAAGACAGAAATTCCCTTGTTTTTTGGGGAAAAACACAGAAATTCCACTTTTTTAGAGGCAAAAAAGCAGAAATTTTTTTTATTTTGGAGCAAAAATGAAGAAATTTCCTTTTTCTGTGGCAAAAGGTATACATTCCTATTATATTCAGGCTAAAATGCAGAAATTCCCTGTATTTTGGAGCAAAATTGCAGAAATTCCCCTAATTGTGGGGCATAAAGGCAGAAATTCCCTTTATGTTAGGGCAAAAAACAGAAATTCTCCTTATTTTGGGGCAAAACTCAGAAATTCCACTTATTTTGGGGCAAAATTCCAGAAATTTCCCTTATTTTGGGGCAAAATTGCAGAAATTTCACTTATTTTGCGGCAAAAAGGCAGAAATTCCTAATATTTTGTGGCAAAAATGCAGAGATTCTCCTTATTTTGAGGTAAAAAGGCTGAAATTCTCCTTATTTGGGGGCAAAAATGCAGAAATTTCCATTATTTTGGGGCAAAATTGCAGAAATTTCACTTATTTCAGGGTAATAAGTCAGAAATTTTTTATATTTTGTACAAAAAAAGACAGAAATTCCCTTTGTTTTGGGGGAAAATACATATATTCCACTTATTTAGAGGCAAAAAAGCAGAAATTCCTCTTATTTTGGGGCAAAATTGCAGGAATTTTACTTACTTCAGGGTAATACGTCAGAAATTTTCTTTTTTTGGGGCAAAAAAGACAGAAATTACCTTTGTTTTGGGGAAAAAAGACAGAAATTCCACTTATTTAGAGGCTAAAAAGCAGAAATTTCCCTTATTTTGGAGCAAAAATGAAGAAATTTCCCTTTTTTATGGGAAAAAGTTATGCATTCTTCTTATTTTCGGGCAAAAATGCAGAAATTACCTGTATTTTGGAGCAAATTGCAGAAATTCCCCTAATTGTGGGGCAAAAATTCAGAAATTCCCTATATTTTGGGACAAAAAGACAGAAATTCTCCTTATTTTGGGGCAAAACTCAGAAATTCCATTCATTTTGGTGCAAAATTCCAGAAATTTCCCTTATTTTGGGGCAAAATTGCAGAAATTTCTCTTATTTTGGGGCAAAATTGCAGAAATTTCACTTATTTCAGAAAAAAAGCAGAAATTTTCTTATTTTGGGGCAAAAAGGCAGAAATTTCCCATATTTTGGGGCAAAAATGCAAAAATTCCCCTTATTATGAGGTAAAAAGGCTGAAATTCCCCTTATTTGGGGGCAAAAAGGCAGAAATTTCCCATATTTTTGGGCAAAAATGCAGAAATTCCCATTATTTTGAGGACAAAAGTCTGAAATTCCCTTTATTAGGGGCAAAAAGGCAGAAATTTCCCTTATTTTGGGGCAAAATTGCAGAAATTTCATTTATTTCAGGGTAATAAGTCAGAAATTTTCCTTATTTTGGGGCAAAAAAGACAGAAATTCCCTTTGTTTAGGGGGAAAAAGACAGAAATTCCACTTATTTAGAGGCAAAAAAGCAGAAATTCCCCTTATTTTGGAGCAAAAATGAAGAAATTTCCTATTTTATGGTAGAAAGGTTTGCATTCCTCTTATTTTTGGGCAAAGAAGCAGAAATTCCCCGTATTTTGGAGCAAAATTTCAGAAATTCCCCTAATTGTGGGGCAAAAAGGCAGAAATTCCATATATGTTGGGGAAAAAACACAGAAATTCTCATTATTTTGAGGAAAAAGGCTGAAATTCCCCTTAATTGGGGGCAAAAAGGCAGAAATTTCCTTATTTTGGGGCAAAATTGCAAAAATTTCACTTTTTTCAGGGTAATAACTCAGAAATTTTTCTTATTTTGTGGCAAAAAGACAGAAATTTTCTTGGTTTTTGGGGAAAAAGACAGAAATTCCACTTTTTTAAAGGCTAAAAAGCAGAAATTCCCATTATTTTGGAGCAAAAATGAAGAAATTTCCTTTTTCTGTGGCAAAAGGTATACATTCCCCTTATTTTCAGGCTAAAAAGCAGAAATTCCCTGTATTTTGGAGCAAAATTGCAGAAAATCCCCTAATTGTGGGGCATAAAGGCAAAAATTCCCTATATGTTAGGGCAAAAAACAGAAATTCTCCTTATTTTAGGGCAAAACTCATAAATTCCACTTATTTTGGGGAAAATTCCAGAAATTTCCCTTATTTTGGGGCAAAATTGCAGAAATTTCACTTATTTTGGGGCAAAATTGCAAAAATTTCACTTATTTCAGTGAAAAAAGGCAGAAATTTTGCTCATTTTGGGGCAAAAAGTCAGAAATTCCTAATATTTTGTGGCCACAATGCAGAAATTCCACTTATTTTGAGGTAAAAAGGCTGAAATTCCCCTTATTTGGGGGCAAAAAGCAGAAATTTCCTTAATTTTGGGGCAAAATTGCAGAAATTTCACTTATTTCAGGGTAATAAGTCAGAAATTTTCCTTATTTTGGGCATAAATAGACAGAAATTAACTTTGTTTTGGGGGAAAAATACATAAATTCCACTTATTTAGAGGCAAAAAAGTAGAAATTCCCCTTATTTTGGGGCAAAATTGCAGAAATTTCACTTACTTCAGGGTAATAAGTCAGAAATTTTCCTTATTTTCTGGCAAAAAGACAGAAATTCCCTTTGTTTTGGGGGAAAAATACATAAATTCCACTTATTTAGAGGCAAAAAAGCAGAAATTCCCTTTATTTTAGGGCAAAATTGCAAAAATTTCACTTATTTCAGTGAAAAAAGGCAGAAATTTTCCTTATTTAGAAGCAAAAAGGCAGAAATTCCTAATATTTTGTGGAAAAATGCAGAAATAATCCCTTATTTTGAGGTAAAAAGGCTGAAATTCCCCTTATTTGGGAGCAAAAAGGCAGAAATTTCCCTTAATTTGGGGCAAGATTGCAGAAATTTCACTTATTTCAGGGTAATAAGTCCGAAATTTTCCTTATTTTTGGGCAAAAAAGACAGAAATTCCCTTTTTTTGGTGGGAAAAAGGAATTCCACTTATTTAGATGCAAAAAAGCAGAAATTCCCATTATTTTGGAGCAAAAATAAAGAAATTTCCCTTTTTTTATTGCAAAAAGCTATGCATTCTTCTTATTTTCGGGCAAAAAGGCAGAAATTCCCCATATTTTGGAGCAAAATTGCAGAAATTCCCCTAATTGTGGGGCAAAAATGCAGAAATTCCCTATATGTTGGGGCAAAAACAGAATTTCTCCTTATTTTGGGGCAAAACTTAGAAATTCCACTTATTTCGGAGCAAAATTCCAGAAATTTCACTTATTTTGGGGCAAAATTGCAGAAATTACACTTATTTTGGGGCAAAATTGCAGAAATTTCACTTATTTCAAAAAAAAGCAGAAATTATCTTATTTTGGGGCAAAAAGGCAGAAATTTCTTCTATTTTGGTACAAAATTGCAGAAATTTTTTTTATTTGGAGCAAAAAGGCAGAAATTTCTTATATTTTGGGGCAAAAATGAAGAAATTCCCCTTATTTTGAGGAAAAAGGCTGAAATTCCAGTTAATTGGGGGCAAAAGGCAGAAATTTCCTTATTTTGGGGCAAAATTTCAAAAATTTCACTCATTTTAGGGTAATCAGTCAGAAATTTTTCTTATTTTGGGGCAAAAAGAAAGAAATTCCCTTTGGTTTTGGGGAAAAATATAGAAATTCCACTTTTTTAGAGGCAAAAAAGCAGAAATTCGTTTTATTTTGGAGCAAAAATGAAGAAATTTCTCTTTTTTGTGGCAAAAGGTATACATTCCCCTTATTTTCAGGCTAAAAAGCAGAAATTCCCCGTATTTTGGAGCAAAATTGCAGAAATTCTCCTAATTGTGGGGCAAAAAGGCAGAAATTCCATATATGTTAGGGCAAAAAACAGAAATTCTTTTTATTTTGGGGCAAAACTCAGAAATTCCACTTATGTTGGGGCAAAATTCCAGAAATTTCCCTTATTTTGGGGCAAAATTGCAGAAATTTCACTCATTTCAGGGAAAAAAAGCAGAAATTTTTTTATTTTGGGGCAAAAAGGCAGAAATTTCCAATATTTTGGTACAAAATTGCAGAAATTTTTCTTAATTTGGGCAAAAAGGCAGAAATTTCCCATATTTTGGGGCAAACATGCAGAAATTCCCCTTATTTTGAGGGAAAAAGGCTGAAATTCCCCTTATTTGTAAGTAAAAAGGCACAAATTTCCCTTGTTTTGGCGGCAAAATTGCAGAAATTTCACTTATTTCAGAGTAATAAGTCAGAAATTTTCCTTATTTTCGGGCAAAAAAGACCGAAATTCCCTTTGTTTTGAGGGAAAAATACATAAATTCCACTTATTTAGAGGCAAAAAGCAGAAATTCTTTTTATTTTGGGGCAAAATTGCAAAAATTTCACTTATTTCAGTGAAAAAAGGCAGAAATTTTCCTTATTTAGAGCTAAAAAGGCAGAAATTCCTAATATTTTGTGGAAAATGCAGAAATTCCCCTTATTTTGAGGTTAAAAGGCTAAAATTCCCCTTATTTGGGAGCAAAAAGGCAGAGATTTCTTTTATTTTGGGGCAAAATTGCAGAAATTTCACTTATTTCAGGGTAATAAGTCAGAAATTTTCCTTTCTTTGGGGCAAAAAAGACAGAAATTCCCTTTATTTTGGGGGAAAAAAATTCCACTTATTTAGATGCAAAAAAGCAGAAATTCCCCTTATTTTGGAGCAAAAATGAAGAAATTTCCCTTTTTATGGCAAAAAGCTATGCATTCTTCTTATTTTCGGGCAAAAAGGCAGAAATTCCCCATATTTTGGAGCAAAATTGCAGAAATTCCCCTAATTGTTGGGCAAAAAGGCAGAAATTCCCTATATGTTGGGGCAAAAACAGAAATTCTCTTTATTTTGGGGCAAAACTTAGAAATTCCTCTTATTTCGGAGGAAAATTTCAGAAATATCACTTATTTTGGGGAAAAGTTGCAGAAATTTCACTTATTTCAGGGAAAAAAAGCAGAAATTTTCTTATTTTGGGGCAAAAAGGCAGAAATTTCCCATATTTTGGTACACAATTGCAGAATTTTTTCTTATTTTGGGCAAAAAAGCAGAAATTTCCCATATTTTGGGGCAAACATTCAGAAATTCCCCTTATTTTGAGGTAAAAAGGGTGAAATTCCCCTTATTTGGGGGTAAAAAGGCAGAAATTTCCCTTATTTTGGGGCAAAATTGCAGAAATTTAACTTATTTCAGGGTAATAAGTCAGAAATTTTCTATATTTTGGGGAAAAAAAGACAGAAATTCCCTTTGTTATGGGGAAAAAAGACAGAAATTCCACTTATTTAGAGGCATAAAAGCAGAAATTCCCCTCATTTTGGAGCAAAAATGAAGAAATTTCACTTTTTTATGTCAAAAAGCTATGCATTCTTCTTATTTTCGACAAAAAAGGCATAAATTCCTCGTATTTTGGAGCAAAATTGCAGAAATTCCGCTAATTGTGGGGCAAAAAGGCAGAAATTCCCTATATGTTGGGGCAAAAAGACAGAAATTCTTTTTATTTTAAGGCAAAACTCAGAAATTTAATGTATTTTGGGGCAAAATTGCAGAAATTTCACTTATTTCAGAAAAAAAAGCAGAAATTTTCTTATTTTGGGGCCAAAAGTCAGAAATTTCTTTTATTTTGTTACAAAATTGCAGAATTTTTTCTTATTTTGGGGCAAAAAGGAAGAAATTTCCCATATTTTGTGGCAAAAATGCAGAAATTTCTCTTATTTTGAGGTAAAAGGCTGAAAATCCCCTTATTTGGGGGCAAAAAGGCAGAAATTTCTCTTATTTTGGGGCAAAATTGCAGAAATTTCACTTATGTCAGGGTAATAAGTCAGAAATTTTCCTTAATTTGGGACCAAAAAATAAAAATTCCCTTTGTTTTTGGGGAAAAAGACAGAAATTCTTCTTCTTTAGAGGCAAAAAGACCGAAATTCCTAATATTTTGTGGCAAAAATGCAGAAATTCCCCTTATTTTGAGGTAAAAAGGCTGAAATTCCCCTTATTTGGGAGCAAAAAGACAGAAATTTCCATTAGTTTGGGGCAAAATTGCAGAAATTTCACTTATTTCAGGGTAATAAGTCAGAAATTTTCCTTATTTTGGGGCAAAAAAGACAGAAATTCCTTTTGTTTTGGGGGAAAAAGACAGAAATTCCACTTATTTAGATGCAAAAAGCAGAAATTCCCTTTACTTTGGAGCAAAAATGAAGAAATTTCCCTTTTTTTATTGCAAAAAGCTATGCATTCTTCTTATTTTCGGGCAAATAGGCAGAAATTCCCTATATGTTAGGGCAAAAAGACAGAAATTCTCCTTATTTTGGGGCAAAACTCAGAAATTCCACTTATTTTGGAGCAAAATTCCAGAAATTTCACTTATTTTGGGGCAAAATTGCAGAAATTTCACTTATTTTGGGGCAAAATTGCAGAAATTTCACTTATTTTGGGGCAAAATTGCAGAAATTTCACTTATTTCAGGAAAAAAAGGCAGAAATTTTCCTTATTTTAGGGCAAAAAGCCAGAAATTCCTGATATTATGTGACAAAAATGAAGAAATTCCCCTTATTTTGAGGTAAAAAGGCTAAAATTCCCCTTATTTGGGGGCAAAAAGGCAGAAAATTCCCTTATTTTGGGGCAAAATTGCAGAAATTTCACTTATTTCAGAGTAATAAGTCAGAAATTTTCCTTATTTTGGGCAAAAAAACAGAAATTCCCTTTGTTTTGGGGGAAAAATACATAAATTCCACTTATTTAGAGGCAAAAAAGCAGAAATTCCCCTTATTTTGGAGGCAAAATTGCAGAAATTTCACTTACTTCAGGGTAATAAGTCAGAAATTCTCCTTATTTTAGGGCAAAAAAGACAGAAATTACCTTTGTTTTGGGGAAAAAAGACAGAAATTCCACTTATTTAGAGGCAAAAAAGCAGAAATTCCCCTTATTTTGGAGCAAAAATGAAGAAATTTCCCTTTTTTATGG
This sequence comes from Micromys minutus, assembly GCF_963924665.1. Taxonomy (NCBI): domain Eukaryota; kingdom Metazoa; phylum Chordata; class Mammalia; order Rodentia; family Muridae; genus Micromys; species Micromys minutus. Next base: position 158,203 of record NW_027667542.1, read on the forward strand.
CAAAAAGTTATGCATTCTTCTTATTTTCGGGCAAAAAGGCAGAAATTCCCCGTATTTTGGAGCAAAATTGCAGAAATTCCCCTAATTGTGGGGCGAAAATGCAAAAATTCCCTATATGTTGGGGCAAAAAGACAGAAATTCTTCTTATTTGGGGGCAAAACTCAGAAATTCCACTTATTTGGGGGCAAAAATCCAGAGATTTCCCTTATTTTGGGGCAAAATTGCAGAAATTTCACTTATTTTGGGGCAAAATTGCAGAAATTTTACTTATGGCAGGGACAAAAGGCAGAAATTTTCCTTATTTTGGGGCAAAAAGGCAGAAATTCCTAATATTTTGTGGCAAAAATGCAGAAATTCCCATTATTTTGAGGTAAAATGGTGTAATTCCTCTTATTTGGGGGCAAAAAGGCAGAAATTCCCCGTATTTTGGAGCAAAATTGCAGAAATTAACCTAAATGTGGGGCAATAAGGCAGAAATTCCCTATATGTTGGGGCAAAAGGACAGAAATTCTCCTTATTTTGGGGCAAAACTCAGAAATTCCACTTATTTTGGGGCAAAATTCCAGAAATTTCCCTAATTTTGGGACAAAATTGCAGAAATTTCACTTATTTTGCGGCAAAATTGGAAAAATTTCACCTATTTCAGGGAAAAAAAGCAGAAATTTTCTTATTTTGGGGCAAAAAGGCAGAAATTTCCCATATTTTGGTACAAAATTGCAGAAATTTTTCTTATTTTGGGCAAAAAGGAAGAAATTTCCTAAATTTTGAGGCAAAAATGCAGAAATTCCCCTTATTTTGAGGAAAAAGGCTGAAATTCCCCTTAATTGGGGGCAAAAAGGCAGAAATTTCCTTATTTTGGGGCAAAATTGCAGAAATTTCACTTATTTAAATAAAAAGCAGAAATTTTCTTATTTTGGGGCAAAAAGGCAGAAATTTCTTTTATTTTGGTACAAAATTGCAGAAATTTTTCTTATTTTGGAGCAAAAAGGCAGAAATTTCCCATATTTTGGTACAAAATTGCAGAAATTTTCCTTATTTTGGGCAAAAATGCAGAAATTCCCATTATTTTGAGGAAAAAGGCTGAAATTCCACTTAATTGGGGGCAAAAAGGCAGAAATTTCCTTATTTCGGGGCAAAATTGCAAAAATTTCACTTATTTCAGGGTAATAATTCAGAAATTTATCTTATTTTGGGGCAAAAACACAGAAATTCCCTTGTTTTTTGTGGAAAAAGACAGAAATTCCACTTTTTTAGAGGCAAAAAAGCAGAATTTTTTTTATTTTGGAGCAAAAATGAAGAAATTTCCTTTTTCTGTGGCAAAAGGTATACATTCCTCTTATTTTCAGGCTAAAAAGCAGAAATTCCCTGTATTTTGGAGCAAAATTGCAGAAATTCCCCTAATTGTGGGGCATAAAGGCAGAAATTCCCTATATGTTAGGGCAAAAAACAGAAATTCTCCTTATTTTGGGGCAAAACTCAGAAATTCCACTTATTTTGGGGCAAAATTCCAGAAATTTCCCTTATTTTGGGGCAAAATTGCAGAAATTTCACTTTTTTTGGGGCAAAATTGCAAAAATTTCACTTATTTCAGTGAAAAAAGGCAGATATTTTCCTTATTTTGGGGCAAAAAGTCAGAAATTCCTAATATTTTGTGGACAAAATGCAGAATTTCCCCTTATTTTGAGGTAAAAAGGCTAAAATTCCACTTATTTGTGGGCAAAAATGCAGAAATTTCTATTATTTTGGGGCAAAATTGCAGAAATTTCACTTATTTAAGGGTAATAAGTCAGAAATTTTCCTTATTTTGGGCAAAAAAATACAGAAATTCCCTTTGTTTTGGGGGAAAAATACATAAATTCCACTTATTTAGAGGCAAAAAAGCAGAAATTCTCCTTATTTTTGGCAAAATTGCAGAAATTTCACTTACTTCAGGGTAATAAGTCAGAAATTTTCCTTATTTTCGGGCAAAAAGACAGAAATTCCCTTTGTTTTGGGGGAACAATACATAAATTCCACTTATTTAGAGGCAAAAAAGCAGAAATTCCCTTTATTTTGGGGCAAAATTGCAAAAATTTCACTTATTTCAGTGAAAAAAGGCAGAAATTTTACTTATTTAGAGGCAAAAAGGCAGAAATTACTAATATTTTGTGGAAAAATGCAGAAATTCCCCTTATTTTGAGGTAAAAAGGCTGAAATTCCCCTTATTTGGGAGCAAAAAGGCAGAAATTTCCCTTATTTTGGGGCAAGATTGCAGAAATTTCACTTATTTCAGGGTAATAAGTCAGAAATTTTTCTTATTTTGGGGCAAAAAAGACAGAAACTCCCTTTGTTTTGGGGGAAAAAGGAATTCCACTTATTTAGATGCAAAAAAAGCAGAAATTCCTCTAATTTTGGAGCAAAATGAAGAAATTTCCCTTTTTTATGGCAAAAAGCTATGCATTCTTCTTATTTTCGGGCAAAAAGGCAGAAATTCCCCATATTTTGGAGCAAAATTGCAGAAATTTCCCTAATTGTGGGGCAAAAAGGCAGAAATTCCCTATATGTTGGGGCAAAAAACAGAAATTCTCTTTATTTTGGGGCAAAACTTAGAAATTCCACTTATTTCGGAGCAAAATTCCAGAAATTTCACTTATTTTGGGGCAAAATTGCAGAAATTACACTTATTTTGGGGCAAAATTGCAGAAATTTCACTTATTTCAAAAAAAAAAGCAGAAATTATATTATTTTGGGGAAAAAAGGCAGAAATTTTTTTTATTTTGGTACAAAATTGCAGAAATTTTTCTTATTTTGGAGCAAAAAGGCAGAAATTTCTTATATTTTGGGGCAAAAATGCAGAAATTCCCCTTATTTTGAGAAATAAGGCTGAAATTCCAGTTAATTGGGGGCAAAAAGGCAGAAATTTCCTTATGTTGGGGCAAAATTGCAAAAATTTCACTTATTTCAGGGTAATCAGTCAGAAATTTTCCTTATTTTGGGGCAAGAAGAAAGAAATTCCCTTTGGTTTTGGGGAAAAAGATAGAAATTCCACTTTTTTAGAGGCAAAGAAGCAGAAATTCCTTTTATTTTGGAGCAAAAATGAAGAAATTTCTCTTTTTTGTTGCAAAAGGTATACATTCCCCTTATTTTCAGGCTAAAAAGCAGAAATTCCCCGTATTTTGGAGCAAAATTGCAGAAATTCTCCTAATTGTGGGGCAAAAGGGCAGAAATTCCTTATGTTAGGGCAAAAAACAGAAATTCTCCTTAATTTGGGGCAAAACTCAGAAATTCGACTTATTTTGGAGCAAAATTCCAGAAATTTCCCTTATTTTGGGGAAAAATTGCAGAAATTTCACTTATTTCAGGGAAAAAAAGCAGAAATTTTCTTATTTTGGGGCAAAAAGGCAGAAATTTCCCATATTTTGGTACAAAATTGTAGAAATTTTTCTTATTTTGGGCAAAAAGGCAGAAATTTCCCATATTTTGGGGCAAACATGCAGAAATTCCTTTTATTTTGAGGTAAAAAGGTTGAAATTCCCCTTATTTGGGGGTAAAAAGGCAGAAATTTCCCTTATTTTGGGGCAAAATTGCAGAAATTTCACTCATTTTAGGGTAATAAGTCAGAAATTTTCTTTATTTTGGGGCAAAAAAGACAGAAATTCCCTTTGTTATGGGGGAAAAACACAGAAATTCCACTTATTTAGAGGCATAAAAGCAGAAATTCCCCTCATTTAGGAGCAAAAATGAAGAAATTTCACTTTTTTATGGCAAAAAGCTATGCATTCTTCTTATTTTCTAACAAAAAGGCAGAAATTCCTCGTATTTTGGAGCAAAATTGCAGAAATTCCCCTAATTGTTGGGCAAAAAGGCAGAAATTCCCTATAAGTTGGGGCAAAAAGACAGAAATTCTACTTATTTTAGGGCAAAACTCAGAAATTTAACTTATTTTGGGGCAAAATTGCAGAAATTTCACTTATTTCAGAAAAAAAAAAGCAGAAATTTTCTTATTTTGGGGCCAAAAGGCAGAAATTTCTCTAATTTTGTTACAAAATTGCAGAATTTTTTCTTATTTTGGGGTAAAAAGTCAGAAATTCCTAATATTTTGTGGACAAAATGCAGAAATTCCCCTTATTTTGAGGTAAAAAGGCTGAAATTCCCCTTATTTGTGGGAAAAAATGCAGAAATTTCTATTATTTTGGGGCAAAATTGCAGAAATTTCACATATTATGGGTAATAAGTCAGAAATTTTCCTTATTTTGGGCAAAAAAAGACAGAAATTCCCTTTGTTTTGGGGGAAAAATACATAAATTCCACTTATTTAGAGGCAAAAAAGCAGAAATTCCCCTTATTTTGGGGCAAAATTGCAGAAATTTCACTTACTTCAGGGTAATAAGTCAGAAATTTTCCTTATTTTCGGGCAAAAAGACAGAAATTCCCTATGTTTTGGGGGAACAATACATAAATTCCACTTATTTAGAGGCAAAAAAGCAGAAATTCCCTTTATTTTGGGAAAAATTGCAAAAATTTCACTTATTTCAGTGAAAAAAAGAAGAAATTTTACTTATTTAGAGGCAAAAAGGCAGAAATTACTAATATTTTGTGGAAAAATGCAGAAATTCCCCTTATTTTGAGGTAAAAAGGCTGAAATTCCCCTTATTTGGGAGCAAAAAGGCAGAAATTTCCCTTATTTTGGGGCAAGATTGCAGAAATTTCACTTATTTCAGGGTAATAAGTCAGAAATTTTTCTTATTTTGGGGCAAAAAAAACAGAAATTCCCTTTGTTTTCTGGGAAAAAGGAATTCCACTTATTTAGATGCAAAAAAAGCAGAAATTCCTCTAATTTTGGAGCAAAATGAAGAAATTTCCCTTTTTTATGGCAAAAAGCTATGCATTCTTCTTATTTTCGGGCAAAAAGGCAGAAATTCCCCATATTTTGGAGCAAAATTGCAGAAATTTCCCTAATTGTGGGGCAAAAAGGCAGAAATTCCCTATATGTTGGGGCAAAAATAGAAATTCTCTTTATTTTGGGGCAAAACTTACAAATTCCACTTATTTCGGAGCAAAATTCCAGAAATTTCACTTATTTTGGGGCAAAATTGCAGAAATTACACATATTTTGGGGCAAAATTGCAGAAATTTCACTTATTTCAAAAAAAAAGCAGAAATTATATTATTTTGGGGCAAAAAGGCAGAAATTTCTTTTATTTTGGTACAAAATTGCAGAAATTTTTCTTATTTTGGAGCAAAAATGCAGAAATTTCTTATATTTTGGGGCAATAATGCAGAAATTCCCCTTATTTTGAGAAAAAAGGCTGAAATTCCAGTTAATTGGGGGCAAAAAGGCAGAAATTTTCTTATGTTGGGGCAAAATTGCAAAAATTTCACTTATTTCAGGGTAATCAGTCAGAAATTTTCCTTATTTTGGGGCAAGAAGAAAGAAATTCCCTTTGGTTTTGGGGAAAAATATAGAAATTCCACTTTTTTAGAGGCAAAGAAGCAGAAATTCCTTTTATTTTGGAGCAAAAATGAAGAAATTTCTCTTTTTTGTTGCAAAAGGTATACATTCCCCTTATTTTCAGGCTAAAAAGCAGAAATTCCCCTTATTTTGGAGCAAAATTGCAGAAATTCTCCTAATTGTGGGGCAAAAGGGCAGAAATTCCTTATGTTAGGGCAAAAAACAGAAATTCTCCTTAATTTGGGGCAAAACTCAGAAATTCCACTTATTTTGGGGCAAAATTCCAGAAATTTCCCTTATTTTGGGGAAAAATTGCAGAAATTTCACTTATTTCAGGGAAAAAAAGCAGAAATTTTCTTATTTTGGGGCAAAAAGGCAGAAATTTCTCATATTTTGGTACAAAATTGCAGAAATTTTTCTTATTTTGGGCAAAAAGGCAGAAATTTCCCATATTTTGGGGCAAACATGCAGAAATTCCTTTTATTTTGAGGTAAAAAGGGTGAAATTCCCCTTATTTGGGGGTAAAAAGGCAGAAATTTCCCTTATTTTGGGGCAAAATTGCAGAAATTTCACTCATTTTAGGGTAATAAGTCAGAAATTTTCTTTATTTTGGGGCAAAAAAGACAGAAATTCCCTTTGTTATGGGGGAAAAACACAGAAATTCCACTTATTTAGAGGCATAAAAGCAGAAATTCCCCTCATTTTGGAGCAAAAATGAAGAAATTTCATTTTTTATGGCAAAAAGCTATGCATTCTTCTTATTTTCTAACAAAAAAGGCAGAAATTCCTCGTATTTTGGAGCAAAATTGCAGAAATTCCCCTAATTGTGGGGCAAAAAGGCAGAAATTCCCTATAAGTTGGGGCAAAAAGACAGAAATTCTACTTATTTTAGGGCAAAACTCAGAAATTACCGTATTTTGGGGCAAAATTGCAGAAATTTCACTTATTTCAGAAAAAAAAAGCAGAAATTTTCTTATTTTGGGGCCAAAAGGCAGAAATTTCTTTTATTTTGTTACAAAATTGCAGAATTTTTTCTTATTTTGGGGCAAAAAGGCCGAAATTTCCCATATTTTAGGGCAAATATGCAGAAATTTCTCTTATTTTGAGGTAAAAGTCTGAAAATCCCCTTATTTGGGGGCAAAAAGGCAGAAATTTCTCTTATTTTGGGGCAAAATTGCAGAAATTTCACTTATGTCAGGGTAATAAGTCAGAAATTTTCCTTAATTTGGGACCAAAAAATAGAAATTCTTTTCCTTTTGGGGAAAAAAGACAGAAATTCCACTTCTTTAGAGGCAAAAAGACAGAAATTCCTAATATTTTGATGCAAAAATGCAGAAATTCCCCTTATTTTGACATAAAAAGGCTGAAATTCCCCTTATTTTGGAGCCAAAAGGCAGAAATTTCCATTATTTTGGGGCAATATTGCAGAAATTTCACTTAATTCAGGGTAATAAGTCAGAAAGTTTCCTTATTTTGGGGCAAAAAATACAAATTCCCTTTGTTTTGGGGGAAAAAGACAGAAATTTCACTTATTTAGATGCAAAAAAGCAGAAATTCCCCTTATTTTGGAGAAAAAAATGAAGAAATTTCTCTTTTTTGTGGCAAAAGGTATACATTCCCCTTATTTTCAGGCTAAAAAGCAGAAATTCCCTTTATTTTGGAGCAAAATTGCAGAAATTCCCCTAATTGTGGGGCATAAAGGCAGAAATTCCCTATATGTTAGGGCAAAAAACAGAAATTCTCCTTATTTTGGGGCAAAACTCAGAAATTCCACTTATTTTGGGGCAAAATTCCAGAAATTTCCCTTATTTTGGGGCAAAATTGCAGAAATTTCACTTATTTTGGGGCAAAATTGCGAAAATTTCACTTATTTCAGTGAAAAAAGGCAGAAATTTTCCTTATTTTGGGGCAAAAAGTAAGAAATTTCTAATATTTTGTGGACAAAATGCAGAAATTAACCTTATTTTGAGGTAAAAATGCTGAAATTCCCCTTATTTGGGGGCAAAAATGCAGAAATTTCTATTATTTTGGGGCAAAATTGCAGAAATTTCACTTATTTCAGGGTAATAAGTCAGAAATTTTCCTTATTTTGGGCAAGAAAAGACAGAAATTCCCTTTGTTTTGGGGGGAAAATACATAAATTCCACTAATTTAGAGGCAAAAAAGCAAAAATTCTCCTTATTTTGGGGCAAAATTGCCGAAATTTTACTTACTTCAGGGTAATAAGTCAGAAATTTTCCTTATTTTCGGGCAAAAAGACAGAAATTCCCTTTGTTTTGGGGGAACAATACATAAATTCCACTTATTTAGAGGCAAAAAAGCAGAAATTCCCTTTATTTTGGGGCAAAATTGCAAAAATTTCACTTATTTCAGTGAAAAAAGGCAGAAATTTTCCTTATTTTGGGGCAAAAAGTCAGAAATTCCTAATATTTTGTGGACAAAATGCAGAATTTCTCCTTATTTTGAGGTAAAAAGGCTGAAATTCCCCTTTTTTGTGGGCAAAAATGCAGAAATTTCTATTATTTGGGGGCAAAATTGCAGAAATTTCACTTATTTAAGGGTAATAAGTCAGAAATTTTCCTAATTTTGGGCAAAAAAAGACAGAAATTCCCTTTGTTTTGGGGGAAAAATACATAAATTCCACTTATTTAGAGGCAAAAAAGCAGAAATTCCCCTTATTTTGGGGCAAAATTGCAGAAATTTCACTTACTTCAGGGTAATAAGTCAGAAATTTTCCTTATCATCGGGCAAAAAAAAAACAGAAATTCCTTTTGTTTTGGGGGAACAATACATAAATTCCACTTATTTAGAGGCAAAAAAGCAGAAATTCCCTTTATTTTGGGAAAAATTGCAAAAATTTCACTTATTTCAGTGAAAAAAGGAAGAAATTTTACTTATTTAGAGGCAAAAAGTCAGAAATTACTAATATTTTGTGGAAAAATGCAGAAATTCCCCTTATTTTGAGGTAAAAAGGCTGAAATTCCCCTTATTTGGGAGCAAAAAGGCAGAAATTTCCCTTATTTTGGGGCAAGATTGCAGAAATTTCACTTATTTCAGGGTAATAAGTCAGAAAGTTTTCTTATTTTGGGGCAAAAAAGAAAGAAATTCCCTTTGTTTTGGGGGAAAAAGGAATTCCACTTATTTAGATGCAAAAAAAGCAGAAATTCCCCATATTTTGGAGCAAAAATGAAGAAATTTCCCTTTTTTATGGCAAAACCTATGCATTCTTCTTATTTTCGGGCAAAAAGGCAGAAATTCCCCATATTTTGGAGCAAAATTGCAGAAATTTCCCTAATTGTGGGGCAAAAGGCAGAAATTCCCTATATGTTGGGGCAAAAAACAGAAATTCTCTTTATTTTGGGGCAAAACTTAGAAATTCCACTTATTTCGGAGCAAAATTCCAGAAATTTCACTTATTTTGGGGCAAAATTGCAGAAATTACACATATTTTGGGGCAAAATTGCAGAAATTTCACTTATTTCAAAAAAAAAACAGCAGAAATTATATTATTTTGGGGCAAAAAGGCAGAAAGTTTTTATTTTGGTACAAAATTGCAGAAATTTTTCTTATTTTGGAGCAAAAAGGCAGAAATTTCTTATATTTTGGGGCAAAAATGCAGAAATTCCCCTTATTTTGAGAAAAAAGGCTGTAATTCCAGTTAATTGGGGGCAAAAGGGCAGAAATTTCCTTATGTTGAGGCAAAATTGCAAAAATTTTACTTATTTCAGGGTAATCAGTAAGAAATTTTCCTTATTTTGGGGCAAGAAGAAAGAAATTCCCTTTGGTTTTGGGGAAAAAGATAGAAATTCCACTTTTTTAGAGGCAAAGAAGCAGAAATTCCTTTTATTTTGGAGCAAAAATGAAGAAATTTCTCTTTTTTGTTGCAAAAGGTATACATTCCCCTTATTTTCAGGCTAAAAAGCAGAAATTCCCCGTATTTTGGAGCAAAATTGCAGAAATTCTCCTAATTGTGGGGCAAAAGGGCAGAAATTCCCTATATGTTAGGGCAAAAATCAGAAATTCTCCTTAATTTGGGGCAAAACTCAGAAATTCCACTTATTTTGGGGCAAAATTCCAGAAATTTCCCTTATTTTGGGGAAAAATTGCAGAAATTTCACTTATTTCAGGGAAAAAAAGCAGAAATTTTCTTATTTTGGGGCAAAAAGGCAGAAATTTCCTATATTTTGGTACAAAATTGCAGAAATTTTTTTTATTTTGGGCAAAAAAGCAGAAATTTCCCATATTTTGGGGCAAACATGCAGAAATTCCTTTATTTTGAGGTAAAAAGGGTGAAATTCCCCATATTTGGGGGTAAAAAGGCAGAAATTTCCCTTATTTTGGGGCAAAATTGCAGAAATTTCACTCATTTTAGGGTAATAAGTCAGAAATTTTCTTTATTTTGGGGCAAAAAAAACAGAAATTCCCTTTGTTATGGGGGAAAAAGACAGAAATTCCACTTAATTAGAGGCATAAAAGCAGAAATTCCCCTCATTTTGGAGCAAAAATGAAGAAATTTCCCTTTTTTATGGCAAAAAGGTATGCATTCTTATTATTTTTGGACAAAGAAGGCAGAAATTCCTCGTATTTCGGAGCAAAATTGCAGAAATTCCTCTAATTGTGGGGTAAAAAGGCAGAAAATCCCTATATGTTGGGGCAAAAGACAAAAATTCTCCTTATTTTAGGGCAAAACTCAGAAATTTAACTTATTTTGGGGCAAAATTGCAGAAATTTCACTTATTTCAGAAAAAATAGCAGAAATTTTCTTATTTTGGGGCCAAAAGTCAGAAATTTCTTTTATTTTGTTACAAAATTGCAGAATTTTTTCTTTTTTGGGGCAAAAAGGCAGAAATTTCCCATATTTTGGGGCAAAAATGCAGAAATTTCTTTTATTTTGAGGTAAAAGGCTGAAATTCCTTTTATTTGGGGGCAAAAAGGCAGAAATTTCTCTTATTTTGGGGTAAAATTGCAGAAATTTCACTTATGTCAGGGTAATAAGTCAGGAATTTCCTTTATTTTGGGGCCAAAAAACAGAAATTCCCTTTGTTTTGGGGGAAAAATACAGAAATTCCACTTATTTAGAGGCAAAAAGGCAGAAATTCCTAATATTTTGTGGCAAAAATGCAGAAATTCCCCTTATTTTGAGGTTAAAAGGCTGAAATTCCCTTTATTTGGGAGCAAAAAGGCAGAAATTTCTCTTATTTGGGGGCAAAATTGCAGAAATTTCACTTATTTCAGAAAAAATAGCAGAAATTTTCTTATTTTGGGGCCAAAAGTCAGAAATTTCTTTTATTTTGTTACAAAATTGCAGAATTTTTTCTTATTTTGGGGCAAAAAGGCAGGAATTTCCCATATTTTGGGGCAAAAATGCAGAAATTTCTTTTATTTTGAGGTAAAAGGCTGAAATTCCTTTTATTTGGGGGCAAAAAGGCAGAAATCTCTTATTTTGGGGCAAAATTGCAGAAATTTCACTTATGTCAGGGTAATAAGTCAGGAATTTCCTTTATTTTGGGGCCAAAAAACAGAAATTCCCTTTGTTTTGGGGGAAAAATACAGAAATTCCACTTATTTAGAGGCAAAAAGGCAGAAATTCCTAATATTTTGTGGCAAAAATGCAGAAATTCCCCTTATTTTGAGGTTAAAAGGCTGAAATTCCCTTTATTTGGGAGCAAAAAGGCAGAAATTTCTCTTATTTTGGGGCAAAATTGCAGAAATTTCACTTATTTCAGGGTAATAAGTCAGAAATTTTCCTTATTTTGGGGCAAAAAAGACAGAAATTCCCTTTGTTTTGGGGGAAAAAGACAGAAATTCCACTTATTTAGATGCAAAAAAGCAGAAATTCCCTTTATTTTGGAGCAAAAATGAAAAAATTTCCCGTTTTTATGGCAAAAAGCTATGCATTCTTCTTATTTTCGAGCAAAAAGGCAGAAATTCCCCATATTTTGGAGCAAAATTGCAGAAATTCCTCTAATTGTGGGGCAAAAAGGCAGAAATTCCCTAAATGTTGGGGCAAAAAGACAGAAATTCTCCTTATTTTGGGGCAAAACTCAGAAATTCCACTTATTTCGGAGCAAAATTCCAGAAATTTCACTTATATTGGGGCAAAATTGCAGAAATTACACTTATTTTGGAGCAAAATTGCAGAAATTTCACTTATTTCAAAAAGAAAGCAGAAATTTTTTTATTTTGGGGCAAAAAGGCAGAAATTTCTTTTATTTTGGTACAAAATTGCAGAAATTTTTCTTATTTTGGAGCAAAAAGGCAGAAATTTTCCATATTTTGGGGCAAATATGCAGAAATTCCCCTTATTTTGAGTAAAAAGCCTGAAATTCCCCTTAATTGGGGGCAAAAAGGCAGAAATTTCCTTATTTTGAGGCAAAATTGCAAAAATTTCACTTATTTCAGGGTAATCAGTCAGACATTTTCCTTATTTTGGGGCAAAAAGACAGAAATTCCCTTTGTTTTTGGGGAAAAAGACAGATATTCCACTTTTTAGAGGCAAAAAAGGAGAACTTTCTTTTTATTTTGGAGCAAAAATAAAGAAATTTCTCTTTTTTGTGGCAAAAGATATACATTCCCCTTATTTTCAGGCTAAAAAGCAGAAATTCCCCGTATTTTGGAGCAAAATTGCAGAAATTCCCCTAATTGTGGGGCAAAAAGGCAGAAATTCCCTATATGTTAGGGCAAAAAAAAGAAATTCTCCTTATTTTGGGGCAAAACTCAGAAATTCCACTTATTTTGGGGCAAAATTCCAGAAATTTCCCTTATTTTGGGGCAAAATTGCAGAAATTTCACTTATTTCAGTGAAAAAAGGCAGAAATTTTTTTTATTTTGGGGCAAAAAGGCAGAAATTCCTAATATTTTGTGGCAAAAATGCAGAAATTCCTTTTATTTTGAGGTAAAAATGCTGAAATTCCCCTTATTTGGGGGCAAAAAAGCAGAAATTTCCCTTATTTTGGGGCAATATTGCAGAAATTTCACTTATTCCAGGGTAATAAGTCAGAAATTTTCCTTATTTTGGGGCAAAAAGACAGAAATTCCCTTTGTTTTGGGGACAAAATACATAAATTCCACTTATTTAGAGGCAAAAAAGCAAAAATTCCCCTTATTTTGGTTCAAAATTGCAGAAATTTCACTTACTTCAGGGTAATAAGTCAGAAATTTTCCTTATTTGGGGGCAAAAAAGACAGAAATTACTTTTGTTTTGGGGGAAAAAGACAGAAATTCCACTTATTTAGAGGCAAAAAAGCAGAATTTCCCTTATTTTGGAGCAAAAATGAAGAAATTTCCCTTTTTTATGGCAAAAAGTTATGCATTCTTCTTATTTTCGGGCAAAAAGGCAGAAATTCCCCGTATTTTGGAGCAAAATTGCAGAAATTCCCCTAATTGTGGGGCAAAAAGGCAGAAATTCCCTATATGTTGGGGCAAAAAGACAGATTCTCCTTATTTGGGGGCAAAACTCAGAAATTCCACTTATTTTGGGGCAAAATTGCAGAGATTTCCCTTATTTTGGGGCAAAATTGCAGAAATTTCACTTATGGCAGAGAAAAAAGGCAGAAATTTTCCTTATTTTGGGGCAAAAAGGCAGAAATTCCTAGTATTTTGTAGCAAAAAGGCAGAAATTCCCCTTATTTTGAGGTAAAAGGGTGAAATTCCTCTTATTTGGGATCAAAAAGGCAGAAATTTCCCTTATTTTGTGGCAAAATTGCAGAAATTTCACTTATTTCAGGGTAATAAGTCAGAAAATTTCCTTATTTTGGTGCAAAAAAGACAGAAATTCCCCTTTTTTGGGGGAAAAAGACCGAAATTCCACATATTTAGAGGCCAAAAAGCAGAAATTCCCCTTATTTTGGAGCAAAATTACAGAAATATCCCTTTTTTATGGAAAAAGGTATGCATTCTTCTTATTTTTGGGCAAAAAGGCAGAAATTCCCCGTATTTTGGAGCAAAATTGCAGAAATTAACCTAATTGTGGGGCAAAAATGCAGAAATTCCCTATATGTTGGGGCAAAAAGACAGAAATTCTCCTTATTTTGGGGAAACTCAGAAATTCCACTCATTTTGGGGCAAAATTCCAGAAATTTCCCTTATTTTGTGGCAAAAGTGCAGAAATTTCACTTATTTTGTGGCAAAATTAGAGAAATTTCACTTATTTCAGGAAAAAAAAGCAGAAATTTTCTTATTTTGGGGCAAAAAAGCAGAAATTTCCCATATTTTGGTACAAAATTGCAGAAATTTTTCTTATTTTGGGCAAAAATGCAGAAAATTCCCATATTTTGGGGCAAACATGCAGAAATTCCCCTTCATTTTGAGGTAAAAATGCTGAAATTCCCCTTATTTGGGGGTAAAAAGGCAGAAATTTCCCTTATTTTGGGGCAAAATTGCAGAAATTTCACTTATTTCAGGGTAATAAGTCAGAAATTTTCCTTATTTTGGGGCAAAAAAGACAGAAATTCCCTTTGTTTTGGGAGAAAAAGACAGAAATTCCACTTATTTAGAGGCATAAAAGCAGAAATTCCCCTCATTTTGGAGCAAAAATGAAGAAATTTCCCTTTTTTATGGCAAAAAGGTATGCATTCTTATTATTTTCGGAAAAAAAGGCAGAAATTCCCCGTATTTTTGAGCAAAATTGCAGAAATTCCCCTAATTGTGGGGCAAAAAGGCAGATTCCCTATATGTTGTGGCAAAAAGACAGAAATTCTCCTTATTTTAGGGCAAAACTCAGAAATTTAACTTATTTTGGGGCAAAATTGCAGAAATTTCACTTATTTCATAAAAAAGCAGAAATTTTCTTATTTTGGAGCCAAAAGGCAGAAATTTCTTTTATTTTGTTACAAAATTGCAGAATTTTTTCTTATTTTGGGGCAAAAAGGCAGAAATTTCTTATATTTTGGGGCAAAAATGCAGAATTTTTTTTTTATATTTTGAGTTAAAAGGCTGAAATTCCCCTTATTTGGGGTCAAAAAGGCAGAAATTTTCCTTATTTTGGGGCAAAATTGCAGAAATTTCACTTATTTCAGGGTAATAAGTCAGAAATTTTCCTTATTTTGGGGCAAAAAAGACAGAAATTCCCTTTGTTTACGGAGAAAAAGACAGAAATTCCACTTATTTAGAGGCATGAAAGCAGAAATTCCCCTCATTTTGGAGCAAAAATGAAGAAATTTCCCTTTTTTATGGCAAAAAGGTATGCATTCTTATTATTTTCGGACAAAAAAGGCAGAAATTCCCCGTATTTTTGAGCAAAATTGCAGAAATTCCCCTAATTGTGGGGCAAAAAGGCAGAAATTCCCTATATGTTGGGGCAAAAAGACAGAAATTCTCCTTATTTTAGGGCAAAACTCAGAAATTTAACTTATTTTGGGGCAAAATTGCAGGAATTTCACTTATTTCATAAAAAAAGCAGAAATTTCCTTATTTTGGAGCCAAAAGGCAGAAATTTCTTTTATTTTGTTACAAAATTGCAGAATTTTTTCTTATTTTGGGGCAAAAAGGCAGAAATTTCCCATATTTTGGGGCAAAAATGCAGAAATTCCCCTTATTTTTAGTAAAAAGGCTAAAATTCCCCTTAATTAAGGGCAAAAAGGCAGAAATTTCCTTATTTTGGGGCAAAATTGCAAAAATTTCACTGATTTCAGGGTAATCAGTCATTAATTTTCCTTATTTTGTGGCAAAAAACAGAAATTCCCTTTGTTTTTGGGGAAAAAGACAGATATTCCACTTTTTTAGAGGCAAAAAAGTAGAAATACCTTTTATTTTGGAGCAAAAATAAAGAAATTTCTCTTTTTTGTGGCAAGAGGTATACATTCCCCTCATTTTCAGGCTAAAAAGGAGAAATTCCCCGTATTTTGGAGCAAAATTGCAGAAATTCCCCTAATTGTGGGGCAAAAAGGCAGAAATTCCCTATATGTTAGGGCAAAAAAAAGAAATTCTCCTTAATTTGGGGCAAAACTCAGAAATTCCACTTATTTTGGGGCAAAATTCCAGAAATTTCTTTTATTTTGGGGCAAAATTGCAGAAATTTCACTTATTTTGGGGCAAAATTGCAGAAATTTCACTTATTTCAGTGAAAAAAGGCAGAAATTTTCCTTATTTTGGGGCATAAAGGCAGAAATTCTTAATATTTTGTGGCAAAAATGCAGAAATTCCCCTTATTTTGAGGTAAAAATGCTGAAATTCCCTTTATTTGGGGGGCAAAAAAGCAGAAATTTCCCTTATTTTGGGGCAAAATTGCAGAAATTTCACTTATTTCAGGGTAATAAGTCAGAAATTTTCCTTATTTTGGGCAAAAAAGACAGAAATTCTCTTTGTTTTGGGGGAAAAATACATAAATTTCACTTATTTAGAGGCAAAAAAGCAGAAATTCCCCTTATTTTGGGGCAAAATTGCAGAAATTTCACTTACTTCAGGGTAATAAGTCAGAAATTTTCTTTATTTTGGGGCAAATAGACAGAAATTACCTTTGTTTTGGGGGAAAAAGACAGAAATTCCACTTATTTAGAGGCAAAAAAGCAGAATTCCCCTTATTGTGGAGCAAAAATGAAGAAATTTCCATTTTTATGGCAAAAAGCTATGCATTCTTCTTATTTTCAGGCAAAAAGGAAGAAATTCCCCATATTTTTGAGCAATATTGCAGAAATTCCCCTAATTGTGGGGCAAAAAGGCAGAAATTCCCTATATGTTGGGGCAAAAAGACAGAAATTCTTTTTATTTTAAGGCAAAACTCAGAAATTCCACTTATTTTGGAGCAAAATTCAAGAAATTTCACTTATTTTGGGGCAAAATTGCAGAAATTTCACTTATTTTGGGGCAAAATTGCAGAAATTTCACTTATTTAAAAAAAAGCAGAAATTTTTTCATTTTGGGGCAAAAAAGCAGAAATTTCTTTTATTTTGGTACAAAATTGCAGAAATTTTTCTTATTTTGGAGCAAAAAGGCAGAAATTTCCCATATTTTGGGACAAAAATGCAGAAATTCCCCTTATTTTGAGGAAAAACGCTGAAATTCCCCTTATTTGGGGGCAAAAGGTCAGAAATTTCCTTATTTTAAGGCAAAATTGCAAAAATTTCACTTATTTCAGGGTAATAAGTCAGAAATTTTTCTTATTTTTGGCAAAAAGACAGAAATTCCCTTTGTTTTTTCGGAAAAAGACAGAAATTCCACTTTTTTAGAGGCAAAAAAGCAGAAATTTTTTTTATTTTGGAGCAAAAATGAAGAAATTTCCCTTTTTTGTGGCAAAAGGTATAAATTCCCCTTATTTTCAGGCTAAAAAGCAGAAATTCCCTGAATTTTGGAGCAAAATTACAGAAATTCCCCTAATTGTGCGGCAAAAATGCAGAAATTCCCTATATGTTAGGGCAAAAAACAGAAATTCTCCTTATTTTTGGGCAAAACTCCGAAATTCCACTTATTTTGGGGCAAAATTCAGAAATTTCCCTTATTTTGTGGCAAAATTGCAGAAATTTCACTTATTTTGGGGCAAAATTGCAAAAATTTCACTTATTTCAGTGAAAAAGGCAGAAATTTTTCTTATTTTGGGGCAAAAGGCAGAAATTCCTAATATTTTGTGGCACAAATGCAGAAATTCCCCTTATTTTGAGGTAAAAAGGCTGAAATTCCTCTTATTTGGGGGCAAAAAGGAAGAAATTTCCCTTATTTTGAAGCAAAATTGCAGAAATTTCACTTATTTCAGGGCAATAAGTCAGATATTTTCCTTATTTTGGGCAAAAAAAGACAGAAATTCCATTTGTTTTGGGGGGAAAATACATAAATTCCACTTATTTAGAGGCAAAAAAGCAGAAATTCCCCTTATTTTGGGGCAAAATTTCAGAAATTTCACTTACTTCAGGGTAATAAGTCAGAAATTTTCCTTATTTTGGGGCAAAAAAGACAGAAATTTCATTGTTTTGAAAGAAAAAAACAAAAATTCCACTTATTTAGAGGTAAAAAAGCAGAAATTCCCCTTATTTTGGAGCAAAATTACAGAAATTTCTCTTTTTTATGCCAAAAAGGTATGCATTCTTCTTATTTTCGGGCAAAAAGGCAGAAATTCCCTGTATTTTGGAGCAAAATTGCAGAAATTAACCTAATTGTGGGGCAAAAAGGCAGAAATTCCCTATATGTTGGGGCAAAAAACAGAAATTCTCCTTATTTTGGGGCAAAACTCAGAAATTTCACTTATTTTGGGGCAAAATTCCAGAAATTTCCCTTATTTTGGGGCAAAATTGGAGAAATTTCACTTATTTTGTGGAAAAATTTTAGAAATTTCACTTATTTAAAAAAAAATACAGAAATTTTTTTATTTTGGGGCAAAAAGGCAGAAATTTCCCATATTTTGGTACAAAATTGCCAAAATTTTTCTTTTTTTGTGCAAAAAGTTAGAAATTTCCCATATTTTGGGGCAAACATCCAAAAATTCCCCTTCATTTTGAGGTAAAAAGGCTGAAATTCCCCTTATTTGGGGGTAAAAACGCAGAAATTTCCCTTATTTTGGGGCAAAATTGCAGAAATTTCACTTATTTCAGGGTAATAAGTCAGAAATTTTCCTTATTTTGGGTCAAAAAAGACAGAAATTCCCTTTGTTTACGGAGAAAAAGACAGAAATTCCACTTATTTAGAGGCATGAAAGCAGAAATTCCCCTCATTTTGGAGCAAAAATGAAGAAATTTCCCTTTTTTATGGCAAAATGGTATGCATTCTTATTATTTTCGGACAAAAAAGGCAGAAATTCCCCGTATTTTTGAGCAAAATTGCAGAAATTCCCCTAATTGTGGGGCAAAAAGGCAGAAATTCCCTATATGTTGGGGCAAAAAGACAGAAATTCTCCTTATTTTAGGGCAAAACTCAGAAATTTAACTTATTTTGGGGCAAAATTGCAGGAATTTCACTTATTTCATAAAAAAAGCAGAAATTTCCTTATTTTGGAGCCAAAAGGCAGAAATTTCTTTTATTTTGTTACAAAATTGCAGAATTTTTTCTTATTTTGGGGCAAAAAGGCAGAAATTTCCCATATTTTGGGGCAAAAATGCAGAAATTCCCCTTATTTTTAGTAAAAAGGCTAAAATTCCCCTTAATTAAGGGCAAAAAGGCAGAAATTTCCTTATTTTGGGGCAAAATTGCAAAAATTTCACTGATTTCAGGGTAATCAGTCATTAATTTTCCTTATTTTGTGGCAAAAAACAGAAATTCCCTTTGTTTTTGGGGAAAAAGACAGATATTCCACTTTTTTAGAGGCAAAAAAGTAGAAATACCTTTTATTTTGGAGCAAAAATAAAGAAATTTCTCTTTTTTGTGGCAAGAGGTATACATTCCCCTCATTTTCAGGCTAAAAAGCAGAAATTCCCCGTATTTTGGAGCAAAATTGCAGAAATTCCCCTAATTGTGGGGCAAAAAGGCAGAAATTCCCTATATGTTAGGGCAAAAAAAAGAAATTCTCCTTATTTTGGGGCAAAACTCAGAAATTCCACTTATTTTGGGGCAAAATTCCAGAAATTTCTTTTATTTTGGGGCAAAATTGCAGAAATTTCTTTTATTTTGTTACAAAATTGCAGAATTTTTTCTTATTTTGGGGCAAAAAGGCAGAAATTTCCCATATTTTGGGGCAAAAATGCAGAAATTTCTTTTATTTTGAGGTAAAAGGCTGAAATTCCTTTTATTTGGGGGCAAAAAGGCAGAAATTTCTCTTATTTTGGGGCAAAATTGCAGAAATTTCACTTATGTCAGGGTAATAAGTCAGGAATTTCCTTTATTTTGGGGCCAAAAAACAGAAATTCCCTTTGTTTTGGGGGAAAAATACAGAAATTCCACTTATTTAGAGGCAAAAAGGCAGAAATTCCTAATATTTTGTGGCAAAAATGCAGAAATTCCCCTTATTTTGAGGTTAAAAGGCTGAAATTCCCTTTATTTGGGAGCAAAAAGGCAGAAATTTCCCTTATTTGGGGGCAAAATTGCAGAAATTTCACTTATTTCAGAAAAAATAGCAGAAATTTTCTTATTTTGGGGCCAAAAGTCAGAAATTTCTTTTATTTTGTTACAAAATTGCAGAATTTTTTCTTATTTTGGGGCAAAAAGGCAGAAATTTCCCATATTTTGGGGCAAAAATGCAGAAATTTTTTTTATTTTGAGGTAAAAGGCTGAAATTCCTTTTATTTGGGGGCAAAAAGGCAGAAATTTCTCTTATTTTGGGGCAAAATTGCAGAAATTTCACTTATGTCAGGGTAATAAGTCAGGAATTTCCTTTATTTTGGGGCCAAAAAACAGAAATTCCCTTTGTTTTGGGGGAAAAATACAGAAATTCCACTTATTTAGAGGCAAAAAGGCAGAAATTCCTAATATTTTGTGGCAAAAATGCAGAAATTCCCCTTATTTTGAGGTTAAAAGGCTGAAATTCCCTTTATTTGGGAGCATAAAGGCAGAAATTTCTCTTATTTTGGGGCAAAATTGCAGAAATTTCACTTATTTCAGGGTAATAAGTCAGAAATTTTCCTTATTTTGGGGCAAAAAAGACAGAAATTCCCTTTGTTATGGGGGAAAAAGTAATTCCACTTATTTAGATGCAAAAAAGCAGAAATTCCCTTTATTTTGGAGCAAAAATGAAAAAATTTCCCTTTTTTATGGCAAAAGCTATGCATTCTTCTTATTTTTGAGCAAAAAGGCAGAAATTCCCCATATTTTGGAGCAAAATTGCAGAAATTCCTCTAATTGTGGGGCAAAAAGGCAGAAATTCCCTAAATGTTGGGGCAAAAAGACAGAAATTCTCCTTATTTTGGGGCAAAACTCAGAAATTCCACTTATTTCGGAGCAAAATTCCAGAAATTTCACTTATATTGGGGCAAAATTGCATAAATTACACTTATTTTGGAGCAAAATTGCAGAAATTTCACTTATTTCAAAAAAAAAGCAGAAATTTTTTTTATTTTGGGGCAAAAAGGCAGAAATTTCTTTTATTTTGGTACAAAATAGCAGAAATTTTTCTTATTTTGGAGCAAAAAGGCAGAAATTTTCCATATTTTGGGGCAAATATGCAGAAATTCCCCTTATTTTGAGTAAAAAGGCTGAAATTCCCCTTAATTGGGGGCAAAAAGGCAGAAATTTTCTTATTTTGGGGCAAAATTGCAAAAATTTCACTTATTTCAGGGTAATCAGTCAGAAATTTTCCTTATTTTGGGGCAAAAAGACAGAAATTCCCTTTGTTTTTGGGGAAAAAGACAGATATTCCACTTTTTTAGAGGCAAAAAAGCAGAACTTTCTTTTTATTTTGGAGCAAAAATAAAGAAATTTCTCTTTTTTGTGGCAAAAGATATACATTCCCCTTATTTTCAGGCTAAAAAGCAGAAATTCCCCGTATTTTGGAGCAAAATTGCAGAAATTCCCCTAATTGTGGGGCAAAAAGGCAGAAATTCCCTATATGTTAGGGCAAAAAAAAGAATTTCTCCTTATTTTGGGGCAAAACTCAGAAATTCCACTTATTTTGGGGCAAAATTCCAGAGATTTCCCTTATTTTGGGGCAAAATTGCAGAAATTTCACTTATTTCAGTGAAAAAAGGCAGAAATTTTTTTTATTTTGGGGCAAAAAGGCAGAAATTCCTAATATTTTGTGGCAAAAATGCAGAATTCCTTTTATTTTGAGGTAAAAATGCTGAAATTCCCCTTATTTGGGGGCAAAAAAGCAGTAATTTCCCTTATTTTGGGGCAATATTGCAGAAATTTCACTTATTTCAGGGTAATAAGTCAGAAATTTTCCTTATTTTGGGAAAAAAAGACAGAAATTCCCTTTTTTGGGGACAAAATACATAAATTTCACTTATTTAGAGGCAAAAAAGCAAAAATTCCCCTTATTTTGGTTCAAAATTGCAGAAATTTCACTTACTTCAGGGTAATCAGTCAGAAATTTTCCTTATTTGGGGGCAAAAAAGACAAAAATTACTTTTGTTTTGGGGGAAAAAGACAGAAATTCCACTTATTTAGAGGCAAAAAAGCAGAATTTCCCTTATTTTGGAGCAAAAATGAAGAAATTTCCCTTTTTTATGGCAAAAAGTTATGCATTCTTCTTATTTTCGGGCAAAAAGGCAGAAATTCCCCGTATTTTGGAGCAAAATTGCAGAAATTCCCCTAATTGTGTGGCAAAAAGGCAGAAATTCCCTATATGTTGGGGCAAAAAGACAGAAATTCTCCTTATTTGGGGGCAAAACTCAGAAATTCCACATATTTTGGGGCAAAATTCCAGAGATTTCCCTTATTTTGGGGCAAAATTGCAGAAATTTCACTTATGGCAGGGAAAAAAGGCAGAAATTTTCCTTATTTTGGGGCAAAAAGGCAGAAATTCCTAATATTTTGTAGCAAAAAGGCAGAAATTCCCCTTATTTTGAGGTAAAAGGGTGAAATTCCTCTTATTTGGGATCAAAAAGGCAGAAATTTCCCTTATTTTGTGGCAAAATTGCAGAAATTTCACTTATTTCAGGGTAATAAGTCAGAATATTTCCTTATTTTGGTGCAAAAAAGACAGAAATTCCCCTTCTTTTGGGGCAAAAAGACCGAAATTCCACATATTTAGAGGCCAAAAAGCAGAAATTCCCCTTATTTTGGAGCAAAATTACAGAAATTTCCCTTTTATATGGAAAAAGGTATGCATTCTTCTTATTTTCGGGCAAAAAGGCAGAAATTCCCCGTATTTTGGAGCAAAATTGCAGAAATTAACCTAATTGTGGGGCAAAAATGCAGAAATTCCCTATATGTTGGGGCAAAAAGACAGAAATTCTCCTTATTTTGGGGAAACTCAGAAATTCCACTCATTTTGGGGCAAAATTCCAGAAATTTCCCTTATTTTGTGGCAAAAGTGCAGAAATTTCACTTATTTTGTGGCAAAATTAGAGAAATTTCACTTATTTCAGGGAAAAAAAGCAGAAATTTTCTTATTTTGGGGCAAAAAAGCAGAAATTTCCCAAATTTTGGTAAAAATTGCAGAAATTTTTCTTATTTTGGGCAAAAAGTCAGAAAATTCCCATATTTTGGGGCAAACATGCAGAAATTCCCCTTCATTTTGAGGTAAAAATGCTGAAATTCCCCTTATTTGGGGGTAAAAAGGCAGAAATTTCACTTATTTTGGGGCAAAATTGCAGAAATTTCACTTATTTCAGGGTAATAAGTCAGAAATTTTCCTTATTTTGGGGCAAAAAAGACAGAAATTCCCTTTGTTTAGGGAGAAAAAGACAGAAATTCCACTTATTTAGAGGCATAAAAGCAGAAATTCCCCTCATTTTGGAGCAAAAATGAAGAAATTTCCCTTTTTTATGGCAAAAAGGTATGCATTCTTATTATTTTTGGACAAAAAAGGCAGAAATTCCCCGTATTTTTGAGCAAAATTGCAGAAATTCCCCTAATTGTGGGGCAAAAAGGCAGATATTCCCTATATGTTGGGGCAAAAAGACAGATATTCTCCTTATTTTAGGGCAAAACTCAGAAATTTAACTTATTTTGGGGCAAAATTGCAGAAATTTCACTTATTTCATAAAAAAGCAGAAATTTTCTTATTTTGGAGCCAAAAGGCAGAAATTTCTTTTATTTTGTTACAAAATTGCAGAATTTTTTCTTATTTTGGGGCAAAAAGGCAGAAATTTCTTATATTTTAGGGCAAAAATGCAGAAATTTTTTTTTTATTTTGAGTTAAAAGGCTGAAATTCCCCTTATTTGGGGTCAAAAAGGCAGAAATTTCCCTTATTTTGGGGCAAAATTGCAGAAATTTCACTTATTTCAGTGTAATAAGTCAGAAATTTTCCTTATTTTGGGGCAAAAAAGACAGAAATTCCCTTTGTTTTTGGAGAAAAAGACACAAATTCCACTTATTTAGAGGCATAAAAGCAGAAATTCCACTCATTTTGGAGCAAAAATGAAGAAATTTCCTTTTTTTATGGCAAAAAGGTATGCATTCTTATTATTTTCGGACAAAAAAGGCAGAAATTCCCCGTATTTTGGAGCAAAATTGCAGAAATTCCATTAATTGTGGGGCACAAAGGCAGAAATTCCCTATATGTTGGGGCAAAAAGACAGAAATTCTCCTTATTTTAGGGAAAAACTCAGAAATTTAACTTATTTTGGGGCAAAATTGCAGGAATTTCTCTTATTTCATAAAAAAAGCAGAAATTTCCTTATTTTGGAGCCAAAAGGCAGAAATTTCTTTTATTTTGTTACACAATTGCAGAATTTTTTCTTATTTTGGGGCAAAAAGGCAGAAATTTCCCATATTTTGGGGCAAAAATGCAGAAATTTTTTTTTATTTTGAGTTAAAAGGCTGAAATTCTCCTTATTTGGGGGCAAAAAGGCAGACATTTCTCTTATTTTGGGGCAAAATTGCAGAAATTTCACTTATTTCAGGGTAATAAGTCAGAAATTTTCCTTATTTTGGGGCCAAAAAACAGAAATTCCCTTTGTTTTGGGGGAAAAAGACAGAAATTCCACTTATTTAGAGGCAAAAACGCAGAAATTCCTAATATTTTGTGGCAAAAATGCAGAAATTCCCCTTATTTTGAGGTAAAAAACTGAAATTTCCGTTATTTGGGAGCAAAAAGGCAGAAATTCCCCATATTTTGGAGCAAAATTGTAGAAATTCCCCTAATTGTGGGGCAAAAAGGCAGAAATTCCCTAAATGTTGGGGCAAAAAGACAGAAATTCTCCTTATTTTGGGGCAAAACATAGAAATTCCACTTATTTTGGAGCAAAATTCCAGAAATTTCACTTATATTGGGGCAAAATTGCAGAAATTACACTTATTTTGGGGCAAAATTGCAGAAATTTCACTTATTTAAAAAAAAAGCAGAAATTTTCTTATTTTGGGGCAAAAAGGCAGAAATTTCTTTTATTTTGGTATGAAATTGCAGAAATTTTTCTTATTTTGGAGCAAAAAGGCAGAAATTTTCCATATTTTGGGGCAAAAATGCAGAAATTCCCTTTATTTTGAGTAAAAAGGCTGAAATTCTTCTTATTTGGGGGCAAAAAGGCAGAAATTTCCTTATTTTGGGGCAAAATTGCAAAAATTTCACTTATTTCAGGGTAATCAGTCAGAAATTTTCCTTATTTTGGGGCAAAAAGTCAGAAATTCCCTTTGTTTTTGGGGAAAAAGACAGATATTCCACTTTTTTAGAGGCAAAAAAGCAGAACTTTCTTTTTATTTTGGAGCAAAAATAAAGAAATTTCTTTTTTTTGTGGCAAAAGGTATACATTCCCCTTATTTTCAGGCTAAAAACCAGAAATTCCCCGTATTTTGGAGCAAAATTGCAGAAATTCCCCTAATTGTGGGGCAAAAAGGCAGAAATTCCTTATATGTTGGGGCAAAATAAGAAATTCTCCTTATTTTTGGGCAAAACTCAGAAATTCCACTTATTTTGGCGCAAAATTCCAGAAATTTCCCTTATTTTTGGGCAAAATTGCAGAAATTTCACTTATTTTGGGGCAAAATTGCAGAAATTTCACTTATTTCAGTAAAAAAAGGCAGAAATTTTCCTTATTTTGGGGCAAAAAGCAGAAATTCCTAATATTTTGTGGCAAAAATGCAGAAATTCCCCTTATTTTGAGGTAAAAATGCTTAAATTCCCCTTATTTGGAGGCAAAAAAGCAAAAATTTCACTTATTTTGGGGCAAAATTGCAGAAATGTCACTTAGTTCAGGGTAATAAGTCAGAAATTTTCCTTATTTTGGGCAAAAAATCAGAAATTCCCTTAGTTTTGGGGGAAAAATACATAAATTCCACTTATTTAGAGGCAAAAAAGCAGAAATTCCCCTTATTTTGGAGCAAAATTACAGAAATTTCCCTTTTTTATGGAAAAAGGTATGCATTCTTCTTATTTTCGGGCAAAAAGGCAGAAATTCCCCATATTTTGGAGCAAAATTACAGAAATTAACCTAATTGTGGGGCAAAAATGCAGAAATTCCCTATATGTTGGGGCAAAAAGACAGAAATTCTCCTTATTTTGGGAAAACTCAAAAATTCCACTCATTTTGGGGCAAAATTCCAGAAATTTCCCTTATTTTGGGGCAAAATTGCAGAAATTTCACTTATTTTGTGGCAAAATTAGAGAAATTTCACTTATTTCAGGGAAAAAAAGCAGAAATTTTCTTATTTTGGGGAAAAAGGCAGAAATTTCCCATATTTTGGTACAAAATTGCAGAAATTTTTCTTATTTTGGGCAAAAAGGCAAAAATTTCCCATATTTTGGGGCAAACATGCAGAAATTCCCCTTCATTTTGAGGTAAAAAGGCTGAAATTGCAGAATTTTTTCTTATTTTGGGGCAAAAAGGCAGAAATTTCCCATATTTTTGGGCAAAAATGCGGAAATTTTTTTTTATTTTGAGTTAAAAGGCTGAAATTCCCCTTATTTGGGGGCAAAAAGGCAGAAATTTCTTTTATTTTGGAACAAAATTGCAGAAATTTCACTTATGTCAGGGTAATAAATCAGAAATTTTCCTTATTTTGGGGCCAGAAAACAGAAATTCTTTTTCTTTTGGGGGAAAAAGACAGAAATTCCACTTATTTAGAGGCAAAAATGCAGAAATTCCTAATATTTTGTGGCAAAAATGAAGAAATTTCCATTTTTATGGCAAAAAGCTGTGCATTCTTCTTATTTTCGGGCAAAAAGGCAGAAATTCCCCATATTTTGGAGCAAAATTGCAGAAATTCCCCTAATTGTGGGGCAAAAAGACAGAAATTCTCCTTATTTTGGGGCAAAACTCAGAAATTCCACTTATTTTTGAGCAAAATTCGAGAAATTTCACTTATCTTGGGGCAAAATTGCAGAAATTTCACTTATTTTTCGGCAAAATTGCAGAAATTTCACTTATTTAAAAAAAAGCAGAAATTTTCTTATTTTGGGGCAAAAAGGCAGAAATTTCTTTTATTTTGGTACAAAATTGCAGAAATTTTTCTTATTTTGGAGCAAAAAGGCAGAAATTTCCCATATTTTGGGGCAAAAATGCAGAAATTCCCCTTATTTTGAGGAAAAAGGCTGAAATTCCGCTTAATTGGGGGCAAAAAGGCAGAAATTTCCTTATTTTGTTGGAAAATTGCAAAAATTACACTTATTTCAGGGTAATAAGTCAGAAATTTTCCTTATTTTGGGGCACAAAAACAAAAATTCCCATTGTTTTTGGGCAAAAAGACAGAAATTCCACTTTTTTAGAGGCAAAAAAGCAGAAATTCCCCGTATTTTGGGGCAAAATTGCAGAAATTTCACTTACTTCAATGTAATAAGTCAGAAATTTTCCTTATTTTGGGGCAAAAAAGACAGAAATTACCTTTGTTTTGGGGGAAAAATACATAAATTTCACTTATTTAGAGGCAAAAAAGCAGAAATTCCCCGTATTTTGGGGCAAAATTGCAGAAATTTCACTTACTTCAATGTAATAAGTCAGAAATTTTCTTTATTTTGGGGCAAAAAAGACAGAAATTACCTTTTCTTGGGGGGAAAAAGACAGAAATTCCACTTATTTAGAGGCAAAAAAGCAGAAATTCCCCTTATTTTGGAGCAAAATTACATAAATTTCCCCTTTTTATGGCAAAAAGGTATGCATTCTTCTAATTTTCAGGCAAAAAGGCAGAAATTCCCCGTATTTTGGAGCAAAATTGCAGAAATTAACCTAATTGTGGGGCAAAAAGGCAGAAATTCCCTATATGTTGGGGCAAAAAGACAGAAATTCTCTATATTTGGGGGCAAAACTCAGAAATTCCACTTATTTTGGGGCAAAATTCCAGAGATTTCCCTTATTTTGGGTCAAAATTGCAGAAATTTCACTTATTTTGGGGCAAAATTGCAGAAATTTCACTTATGGCAGAAAAAAAAGGCAGAAATTTTCCCTATTTTGGGGCAAAAGGCAGAAATTCCTAATATTTTGTGGCAAAAATGCAGAAATTCTCCTTCTTTTGAGGTAAAAGGGTGAAATTCCTCTTATTTGGCGGCAAAAGGCAGACATTTCCCTTATTTTAGGGCAAAATTGCAGAAATTTCACATATTTCAGGGTAATAAGTCAGAAAATTTCTTTATTTTGGTGCAGAAAAGACAGAAATTCTCTTTGTTTTGGGGGAAAAAGACGGAAATTCGACATACTTAGAGGCAAAAAAGCAGAAATTCCCCTTATTTTGGAGCAAAATTACATTAATTTCCTTTTTTTATGGCAAAAAGGTATGCATTATTCTTATTTTCAGGCAAAAAAGCAGAAATTCCCCGTATTTTGGAGCAAAATTGCAGAATTTAACCTAATTGTGGGGCAAAAATGCAGAAATTCCCTAAATGTTGGGGCAAAAAGACAGAAATTCTCCTTATTTTGGGGCAAAACTCAGAAATTCCACTCATTTTGGAGCAAAATTCCAGAAATTTCCCTTATTTTGGGGCAAAATTGCAGAAATTTCATTTATTTTGTGGCAAAATTGGACAAATTTCACTTATTTCAGGGAAAAAAAGCAGAAATTTTCTTATTTTGGGGAAAAAAGGCAGAAATTTCCCATATTTTGGTACAAAATTGCAGAAATTTTTCTTATTTTGGGCAAAAAGGCAGAAATTTCCCATATTTTGGGGCAAACATGCAAAAATTCCCCTTCATTTTGAGGTAAAAAGGCTGAAATTCCCCTTATTTGGGGGTAAAAAAGCAGAAATTTCCCTTATTTTGGGGCAAAATTGCAGAAATTTCACTTATTTCAGGGTAATAAGTCAGAAATTTTCCTTATTTTGGGGCAAAAAAGAGAGAAATTCCCTTTGTTTTAGGGGAAAAAGACAGAAATTCCACTTATTTAGAGGCATAACAGCAGAAATTCCCTCTCATTTTAGAGCAAAAATGAAGAAATTTCCCTTTTTTATGGCAAAAAGGTATGCATTCTTATTATTTTCGTACAAAAAAGGAAGATATTCCCCGTATTTTGGAGCAAAATTGCAGAAATTCCCCTAATTGTGGGGCAAAAAGGCAGAAATTCCCTATATGTAGGGGCAAAAAACTGAAATTCTCCTTATTTTAGGGCAAAACTCAGAAATTTAACTTATTTTGGGGCAAAATTGCAGAAATTTCACTTATTTCAGAAAAAAAAGCAGAAATTTCCTTATTTTGGGGCAAAAAGGCAGAAATTTCCCATATTGTGGGGCAAAAATGCAGAAATTTCTCTTATTTTGAGGCAAAAGGCTGAAATTTCCCTCATTTGGGGGCAAAAAGGCAGAAATTTCTCTTATTTTGGGGCAAAATTGCAGAAATTTCACTAATGTCAGTGTAATAAGTCAGAAATTTTCTTTATTTTGGGGCCCTAAAACAGAAATTCCCTTTGTTTTGGGGGAAATAGACAGAAATTTCACTTATTTAGAGGCAAAAAGGCAGAAATTCCTAATATTTTTTGGCAAAAATGCAGAAATTCCCCTTATTTTGAGGTAAAAAGGCTGAAATTTCTCTTATTTGGGAGCAAAAAGGCAGAAATTTCCCTTATTTTGGGAAAAAATTGCAGAAATTTCACTAATTTCAGGGTAATAAGTCAGAAACTTTCCTTATTTTGGGGCAAAAAAGACAGAAATTCCCTTTGTTTTGGGGGAAAAAGACAGAAATTCCACTTATTTAGATGCAAAAAGCAGAAATACCTCTTACATTGGAGCAAAATTACAGAAATTTCCCGTTATCATGGCAAAAAGGTATGCATTCTTCTTATATTCGGGTAAATAGGCAGAAATTCCCCGTATTTTGGAGCAAAATTGCATAAATTCCCCTAATTGTGAGGCAAAAAGTCAGAAATTCGCTATATGTTGATGCAAAAAGACAGAAATTCTCATTATTTTGGGTCAAAACTCAGAAATTCCACTTATTTTGGGGCAAAATTCCAGAAATTTCACTTATTTTGGGGCAAAATTGCAGAAATTTCTCTTATTTTGTGGCAAGATTGCAGAAATTTCACTTATTTCAGAAAAAAAAGCAGAAATTTTTATATTTGGAAGCAAAAAGGCAGAAATTTCTATTATTTTGGTACAAAAGTGCAGAAATTTTTCTTATTTTGGGGCAAAAAGGCAGAAATTTCCCATATTTTGGGGCAAAAATGCAGAAATTCCCCTCTTTTTGAGGTACAAAGGATGAAATTCCCCTTATTTTGGGGCAAAAAGGCAGATATTTTTCTTATTTCGTGGCAAAATTGCAGAAATTTCACTTATTTCAGGGAAAAAAGGCAGAAATTTTCCTTATTTTGGGGCAAAAATGCAGAAATTCCCCTTATTTTGAGGTAAAAAGGCTGAAATTCTCCTTATTTGGGGGCAAAAATGCAGAAATTTCTCTTATTTTGGGGCAAAATTGCAGAAATTTCACTTATGTCAGTGTAATAAGTCAGAAATTTTTTTTTATTTTGGGGCAAAAAAGACAGAAATTACCTTTGTTTTGGGGGAAAAAGACAGAAATTCAACTTATTTAGAGGCAAAAAAGCAGAAATTCCCCTTATTTTGTAGCAAAAATGAAGAAATTTCCCTTTTTTATGGCAAAAAGTTATGCATTCTTCTAATTTTGAAGCAAAAAGGCAGATATTTCCCGTATTTTGGAGCAAAATTGCAGAAATTCCTCTAATTGTGGGGCAAAATGGCAGAAATTCCCTATATGTTGGGGCATAAAGACAGAAATTTTCCTTATTTTGGGGCAAAACTCAGAAATTCCACATATTTTGCGGCAAAATTCCAGAAATATCTCATATTTTGGGGCAAAATTACAGAAATTTCACTTATTTTGGGGCAAAATTTCAGAAATTTTACTTATTTAAGAAAAAAAAAGCAGAAATTTTCTTATTTTGGGGCAAAAAGGCAGAAATTTCTTTTATTTTGGTACAAAATTGCAGAATTTTTTTTTATTTTGGGCAAAAAGGCAGAAATTTCCCATATATTGGGGCAAAAATGCAGAAATTCCTTTTATTTTGAGGTAAAAAGGCTGAAATGCCCCTTATTTGGAGACAAAAGGAAGAAATTTCCCATATTTTGAAGCGAAATTGAAGAAATTTCACTTATTTCAGGTTAATAAGTCAGAAATTTTCTTATTTTGGGGCAAAAAAACAGAAATTCCCTTTGTATTGGGGGACAAAGACAGAAATTTCACATATTTAGAGGCATAAAAGCAGAAATTCCCCTTTTTTTGGAGCAAAAATGAAGAAATTTTCTTTTTTTATGGCAAAAAGGTATGGATTCTTCTTATTTTCGGGCAAAAAGGCAGAAATTCCCCGAATTTTGGAGCAAAATTGCAGAAATTCCCCTAATTGTGGGGCAAACAGGCAGAAATTCCCTATATGTTGGGGCAAAATACAGAAATTCTCCTTATTTTGGGTCAAAACTCAGAAATTCCACTTATTTTGGGGCAAAATTCCAGAAATTTCACATATTTTGGGGCAAAATTGGAGAAATTTCACTTATTTTGGGGCAAAATTTCAGAAATTTCACTTATTTCAGAAAAAAAAGCAGAAATTTTCTTATTTGGAAGCAAAAAGGCAGAAATTTCTTTTATTTTGGTACAAAATTGCAGAAATTTCCCTTATTTTGCGGCAAAATTGCAAAATTTTCCTTATTTTGGGGCAAAATTGCAGAAATTTCACTTATTTCAGGAAAAAAAGGCAGAAATTTTCCTTATTTTGATGCAAAAAAGCAGAAATTCCTAATATTTTGTGGCAAAAATGCAGAAATTTTCCTTATTTTGAGGTAAAAGGGAGAAATTCCTCTTAATTGGGAGCAAAAAGGCAGAAATTTCCCTTATTTTGGGGCAAAATTGCAGAAATTTCACTTATTTCAGGGTAATAAGTCACAAATTTTCCTTATTTTGGGGCAAAAAAGACAGAAATTCCACATATTTAGAGGCAAAAAAGCAGAAATTCCCCTTATTTTGGAGCAAAATTACAAAAATTTCCCTATTTTATGGCAAAAAGGTATGCATTCTTCTTATTTTCGGGCAAAAATGCAGAAATTCCCCGTATTTTGGAGCAAAATTGCAGAAATTAGCCTAATTGTGGGGCAAAAAGGCAGAAATTCCTTATATGTTAGGGCAAAAAGACAGAAATTCTCCTTATTTTGGGGCAAAACTCAGAAATTCCACTTATTTTGGGGCAAAATTCCAGAAATTTCCCTTATTTTGGGGCAAAATGCAGAAATTTCACTTATTTTGGGGCAAAATTGAAGAAATTTCACTTATTTCAAGGAAAAAAAGCAGAAATTATCTTATTTTGGGGCAAAAAGGCAGAAATTTCTCATATTTTGGTACAAAATTGCAGAATTTTTTCTTATTTTGGGCAAAAAAGCAGAAATTTCCCATATTTTGGGGCAAAAATGCAGAAATTCCCATTATTTTGAGGTAAAAAGGCTGAAATTCCTCTTATTTGGGGGTAAAAAGGCAGAAATTTTCCTTATTTTGGGGCAAAATTGCAGAAATTTCACTTATTTCAGGGTAATAAGTCAGAAATTTTCCTTATTTTGGGGCAAAAAAAAACAGAAATTCCCTTTGTTTTGGGGGAAAAAGACAGAAATTCCACTTTTTTAGAGGCATATAACAGAAATTCCCCTCATTTTGGAGCAAAAATGAAGAAATTTCCCTTTTTTATGGCCAAAAGTTATGCATTCTTATTATTTTCAGACAAAAAAGGCAGAAATTCCCTTTATTTTGGAGCAAAATTGCAGAAATTCCCCTAATTGTGGGGCAAAAAGGTAGAAATTCCCTATATGTTGGGGCAAAAAGACAGAAATTCTCCTTATTTTAGGGCAAAACTCAGAAATTTAACTTATTTTGTGGCAAAATTGTCAGAAATTTCACTTATTTCAGAAAAAAAGCAGAAATTTTCTTATTTTGGGGCCAAAAGGCAGAAATTTTTTTTATTTTGTTACAAAATTGCAAATTTTTTTCTCTTATTTTGGGGAAAAAAGACAGAAATTCCTTTTTTTTTGGAGAAAAAGACAGAAATTCCACTTTTTTAGAGGGAAAAAAGCAGGAATTCCCCTTATTTTGGAGCAAAAATGAAGAAATTTCCCAAATTGTGGGGCAAAAAGGAAGAAATTCCCTATATGTTGGGGCAAAAATACAGAAATTCTCCTTATTTTGGGGCAAAACTCAGAAATTCCACTTATTTTGGGGCAAAATTCCAATAATTTCGCTTAATTTGGGGCAAAATTGCAGAAATTTCACTTATTTCAGGAAAAAAAAGCAGAAATTTTCTTATTTCAGGGCAAAATTGCAGAAATTTCACTTATTTTGGGGCAAAATTGCAGAAATTTCACTTATTTCAGGGAAAAAAGCAGAAATTGTCTTATTTTGTGGCAAAAAGGCAGAAATTTCCCATATTTTGTGGCCAAAATGCAGAAATTCCCCTTATTTTGAGGTAAAAAGGCTGAAATTCCCCTTATTTGGGGGCAAAAAGGCAGAAATTTCCCTTATTTTGAGGAAAAATTGTAGAAATTTCACTTATTTCAGGGTAATAAGTCAGAAATTTTCTTTATTTTGGGGCAAAAAAGACAGAAAATCCCTTTGTTTTGGGGGAAAAAAACAGAAATTCCTCTTATTTAGAGGCAAAAAACAGAAATTCCCCTTATTTTGAAGCAAAAATTAAGAAATTTCTTTTTTTTGTGGCAAAAGGTAGACATTATTCTTTTTTTCGGGTTAAAAAGCAGAAATTCCCCGTATTTTGGAGCAAAATTGCAGAAATTCCCCTAATTTTGGGGCAAAAAGGCAGAAATTCCCTATGTGTTAGGGCAAAAAGACAGAAATTCTACTTATTTTGGGGCAAAACTCAGAAATTCCTCTTATTTTGGGGCAAAATTCCAGAAATTTCCCTTATTTTGAAGCAAAATTGCAGAAATTTCACTTATTTTGGGGCAAAATTGCAGAAATTTCACATATTTCAGGGGAAAAAAAGCAGAAATTTTCTTATTTTGGGGCAAAAAAGCAGAAATTACCTATATTTTGGTACAAAATTGCAGAAATTTTTCTTATTTTGGGCAAAAAGTCAGAAATTTCCCATATTGTGGCAAAAATGCAGAAATTTCCCTTATTTTGGGGCAAAATTGCAGAAATTTCACTTATTTCAGGGTAATAAGTCAGAAATTTTCCTTATTTTGGGGCAAAAAGACAGAAATTCCCTTTGTTTTGTAGGAAAAAGACAGAAATTCCACTTATTTAGAGGCTAAAAAGCAGAAATTCCCTTTATTTTGGAGCAAAAATGAAGAAATTTCTCTTTTTTATGGCAAAAATGTATGCATTCTTCTTATTTTCGGGCAAAAAGGCAGAAATTCCCCATATTTTGGAGCAAAATTTCAGAAATTCCCCTAATTGTGAGGCAAAAATGCAGAATTTCCCTATATGCTGGGGCAAAAAGACAGAAATTCTACTTATTTTGGGGCAAAACTCAGTAATTCCACTTATTTTGTGTCAAAATTCCAGAAATTTCCCTTATTTTGGGGCAAAATATCAGAAATTTCACTTATTTTGTGGCAAAATTGCAGAAATTTGACTTATTTCAGAGAAAAAAGGCAGAAATTTTCTTTATTTTGGGGCAAAAAGGCAGAAATTCCTAATATTTTGTGGCAAAAATGCAGAAATTACCCTTATTTTGAGGTAAAAAGGCTGAAATTCCCTTAAGTTGGGGGCAAAAAGGCAGAAATTTCCCTTATTTGGGGCAAAATTGCAGAAATTTCACTTACTTCAAGGTAATAAGTCAGAAATTTTCCTTATTTTGGGGCTAAAAAGACAGAAATTACATTTGTTTCGGGGGAAAAAGACAGAAATTCCACTTATTTAGAGGCAAAAAAGCAGAAATTCCCCTTATTTTGGAGAAAAATTGCAGAAATTTTCCTTTTTCATGGGAAAAAGTTATGCATTCTTCTTATTTTCAGGATAAAAAGGAGAAATTTTGCGTATTTTGGAGCAAAATTGCAGAAATTCATTTAATTGTAGGTCAAAAAAGCAGAAATTCCCTATATCTTGTGGCATAAAGACAGAAATTCTCTTTATTTTGGGGCAAAACTCAGAAATTCCACTTATTTTGGGGCAAAATTGCAGAAATTTCACTTATTTTGTGGCAAAATTGCAGAAATTTTACTTATATAAGGGAAAAAAGCAGAAATTTTTTATTTTGGGGCAAAAAGGCAGAAATTTCATTTATTTTGGTACAAAATTGCAGAAATTTTTTTATTTTGGGCAAAAAGGTAGAAATTTCTCATATTTTGGGGCAAAAATGCAAAAATTCCCCTTATTTTGAGGTAAAAAGGCTGAAATTCCCCTTATTTGGGGGCAAAAAGCAGAAATTTCCCTTATTTTGGGGCAAAATTGCAGAAATTTCAATTATTTTGGGGCAAAATTGCAGAAATTTCACTTATTTCAGGGAAAAAAGCAGAAATTTTCTTATTTTGTGGCAAAATGGCAAAAATTTCACTTATTTTGGGGCAAAATTGCAGAAATTTCACATATTTCAGGGAAAAAAGGCAGAAATTTTCCTTATTTTGGAGCAAAAAGGCAGAAATTCCTAATATTTTGTGGCAAAAATGCAGAAATTCCCCTTATTTTGAGGTAAAAAGGCTGAAATTCCCCTTATTTGGGGGCAAAAAGGCAAAAATTTCTCTTATTTTGGGGCAAAATTGCACAAATTTCACATATTTCAGAATAATAAGTCAGAAAATTTCCTTATTTTGGTGCAAAAAAGACAGAAATTCCCTTTGTTTTGGGGGAAAAAGACAGAAATTCCTCTTATTTAGAGGCAAAAATTAGAAATTCCCCTTATTTTGAAGCAAAAATTTAGAAATTTCTTTTTTTTTTTTGTGGCAAAAGGTATACATTCCCCTTCTTTACAGGCTAAAAAGCAGAAATTCCCTGTATTTTGGTGCAAAATTGCAGAAATTTCCCTAATTTTGGGTCAAAAAGGCAGAAATTCCCTATATGTTGGGGCAAAAAGACAGAAATTCTCCTTATTTTGGGGCAAAACTCAGAAATTCCACTTGTTTTGGGGCAAAATTCCAGAAATTTCCCTTATTTTGGGGCAAAATTGCAGAAATTTCACTTATTTTGGGGCAAAATTGCAGAAATTTCACATCTTTCAGTGAAAAAAAAGCAGAAATTTTCTTATTTTGGGGCAAAAAAGCAGAAATTACCTATATTTTGTTACAAAATTGCAGAAATTTTTCTTATTTTGGGCAAAAAGTCAGAAATTTCCCATATTGTGGCAAAAATGCAGAAATTCCCCTTATTTGGGGGCAAAAAGGCAGAAATTTCCCTTATTTTGGGGCAAAATTGCAGAAATTTCACTGATTTCAGGGTAATAAGTCAGAAATTTTCCTTATTTTGGGGCAAAAAGTCAGAAATTCCCTTTGTTTTGTGAGAAAAAGACAGAAATTCCACTTATTTAGAGGGAAAAAAGCAGAAATTCCCCTTATTTTGGAGCAAAATTGCAGAAATTCCCCTAATTGTGGGGCAAAAAACCAGAAATTCCCTATATGTTGGGGCAAAAAGACAGAAATTCTACTTATTTTGGAGCAAAACTCAGAAATTCCACTTATTTTGGGCTAAAATTCCAGAAATTTCCCTTATTTTGGGGAAAAATTGCAGAAATTTCACTTATTTTGTGGCAAAATTGCAGAAATTTGACTTATTTAAGAGAAAAAAGACAGAAATTTTCCTTATTTTGGGGCAAAAAGGCAGAAATTCCTAATACTTTGTGGCAAAAATGCAGAAATTACCCTTATTTTGAGGTAAAAAGGCTGAAATTCCCCTTATTTGGGGGCAAAAAGGCAGAAATTTCCCTTATTTCGAGCAAAATTGCAGAAATTTCACTTACGTCAAGGTAAGGATTCAGAAATTTTCCTTATTTTGGGGCAAAAAAAGACAGAAATTCCCTTTGTTTTGGGGGAAAAAGACAAAAATTCCACTTACTTATAGGCAAAAAAGCAGAAATTCCCCTTATTTTGCAGAAAAATTGCAGAAATTTCTCTTTTTTATGGCAAAAAGATATGCATTCTTATTATTTTCGGGCTAAAAAGCAGAAATTTCCCGTATTTTGGAGCAAAATTGCAGAAATTTCTCTAATTGTGGGTCAAAAAGGCAGAAATTCCCTATATCTTGGTGCATAAAGACAGAAATTCTCCTTATTTTGGGCAAAACTCAGAAATTCCACTTATTTTGGAGCAAAATTCAAGAAATTTCCATTATTTTGGGGCAAAATTGCAGAAATTTCAATTATTTTGGGGCAAAATTGCAGAAATTTCACTTATTTAAGAGAAAAAAAGCAGAAATTTTTTATTTTGGGGCCAAAAGGCAGAAATTTCTTTTATTTTGGTACAAAATTGCAGAAATTTTTCTTATTTTGGGCAAAAAGGCAGAAATTTCCCATATTTTGAGGCAAAAATGCAGAAATTCCCTTTATTTTGAGGTAAAATGCTGAAATTCCCCTTATTTGGGGGCAAAAAGGCAGAAATTTCCCTTATTTTGAGGCAAAATTGTAGAAATTCACTTATTTCAGGGTAATAAGTCAGAAATTTTCTTTATTTTGGGGCAAAAAAGACAGAAATTCCCTTTGTTTTGGGGGAAAAAACAGAAATTCCTCTTATTTAGAGGCAAAAAACAGAAATTCCCCTTATTTTGAAGCAAAAATGAAGAAATTTCTTTTTTTTGTGGCAAAAGGTATACATTCCCCTTCTTTTCGGGTTAAAAAGCAGAAATTCCGTATTTTGGAGCAAAATTGCAGAAATTCCTCTAATTTTGGGGCAAAAAGGCAGAAATTCCCTATATGTTGGGGCAAAAAGACAGAAATTCTTCTTATTTTGGGGCAAAACTCAGAAATTCCACTTATTTTGGGGCAAAAATCCAGAAATTTCCCTTATTTTGGGGCAAAATTGCAGAAATTTCACTTATTTTGGGGCAAAAATGCAGAAATTTCATTTATTTCAGGGGAAAAAAGCAGAAATTTTCTTATTTTGGGGCAAAAAAGCAGAAATTACCTATATTTTGGTACAAAATTGCAGAAATTTTTCTTATTTTGGGCAAAAAGTCAGAAATTTCCCATATTGTGGCAAAAATTCAGAAATTCCCCTTATTTGGGGGCAAAAAGGAAGAAATTTTTCTTATTTTGGGGCAAAATTGCAAAATTTCACTGATTTCAGGGTCAGAAATTTTCCTTATTTTGGGGCAAAAACACAGAAATTCCCTTTGTTTTGTGGGAAAAAGACAGAAATTCCACATATTTAGAGGCGAAAAAGCAGAAATTCCCCTTATTTTGGAGCAAAAATGAAGAAATTTCACTTTTTTATGGCAAAAAGGTATGCATTCTTCTTATTTTCGGGCAAAAAGGCAGAAATTCCCCGTATTTTGGAGAAAAATTGCAGAAATTCCCCTAATTTTGGGGCAAAAATGCAGAAATTACCTATATGTTGCGGAAAAAAGACAGAAATTCTACATATTTTGGGGAAAAACTCAGAAATTCCACTTATTTTGAGGCAAAATTCCAGAAATTTCCTTTATTTTGGGGCAAAATTGCAGAAATTTCACTTATTTTGTGGCAAAATTTCAGAAATTTGACTTATTTCAGAGACAAAAGGCAAAAATTTTCCTTATTTATGGGCAAAAATGCAGAAATTACCTATATATTGCGGCAAAAAGACAGAAATTCTACTTATTTTGGGGAAAAACTCAGAAATTCCACTTATTTTGGGGCAAAGTTCCAGAAATTTTACTTATTTTGGGGCAAAATTCCAGAAATTTCCCTTATTTTGGGGCTAAATTGCAGAAATTTCACTTATTTTGGGGCAAAATTGCAGAAATTTCACTTATTCTGGAGCAAAATTGCAGAAATAGCACTTATTTATAAAAAAAAAGCAGAAATTTTTTATTTTGGGGCAAAAAAGCAGAAATTGCTTTTATTTTGGTACAAAATTGCAGAAATTTTTTTTATTTTGGGCAAAAAGGCAAAAATTTCTCATATTTTGGGGCAAAAAAGCAAAAATTCCCCTTATTTTGAGGTAAAAAGGCTGAAATTCCTTTTATTTGGGGGCAAAAAGCAGAAATTTCCCTTATTTTGGGGCAAAATTGCAGAAATTTCAATTATTTTGGGGCAAAATTGCAGAAATTTCACTTATTTCAGGGAAAAAAATGCAGAAATTTTTTTATTTTGTGGTAAAATTGCAAAAATTTCACTGATTTTGGGGCAAAATTGAAGAAATTTCACATATTTCAGGGAAAAAGGCAGAAATTTTCCTTATTTTGGGGCAAAAAACACAAAAATTCCCTTTGTTTTGGGGGAAAAATACAGAAATTCCACTTATTTAGAGGCATAAAAGCAGAAATTCCCTTCATTTTTGAGCAAAAATGAAGAAACTTCCCTTTTTTATGGCAAAAAGGTATGCATTCTTATTATTTTCGGACAAAAAAGGCAGAAATTCCCCGTATTTTGGAGCAAAATTGCAGAAATTCCCCTAATTGTGGCGCAAAAAGGCAGAAATTCCTTATATGTTGGGGCAAAAAGACAGAAATTCTCATTTTAGGGCAAAACTCAGAAATTTAACTTTTTTTGGGGCAAAATTGCAGAAATATCACTTATTTCATAAAAAAAGCAGAATTTTTCTTATTTTGGGGCCAAAAGGCAGAAATTTCTTTTATTTTGTTACAAAATTGCAGAATTTTTTCTTATTTTGGGGCAAAAAGGTAGAAATTTCCCATATTTTGGGGCAAAAATGCAGAAATTTCTCTTATTTTGAGGTAAAAGGCTGAAATTCCCCTTATTTGGGGGCAAAAGGCAAAAATTTCTCTAATTTTGGGGCAAAATTGCAGAAATTTCACTTATTTCAGGGTAATAAGTCAGAAATTTTCCTTATTTTTGGGCCAAAAAACAGAAATTCCCTTTGTTTTGGGGAAAAAAGACAGACATTCCACATTTTTAGAGACAAAAAACAGAAATTCCACTTATTTTGGAGCAAAAATGAAGAAATTTTACTTTTTAAGGGCAAAAAGGTATGCATTCTTCTTATTTTTGGGAAAAAAGGCAGAAGTTCCCCTTATTTTGGAGCAAAATGCAGAAATTCCCCAAATTGTGGGGCAAAAAGGCAGAAATTCCCTTCATGTTGGGGCAAAAAGACAGAAATTCTCCTTATTTTGGGGCAAAACTCAAAAATTCCACAGATTTTGGGGCAAAATTACAATAATTTCTCTTATTTTGGGACAAAATTGCAGAAATTTCACTTATTTGGGGCATAATTGCAGAAATTTCACTTATTTCAAAAAAAAAGCAGAAATTTTCTTATTTTGGGGCAAAAAGGCAGAAATTTCTTTTATTTTGGTACAAAATTGCAGAAATTTTTCTTATTTTGGGGCAAAAAGGCAGAAATTTCTCATATTTTGAGTCAAAAATGCAGAAAGTCCCCTTATTTTGAGGTAAAAATGCTGAAATTCCCCTGATTTGGGGGCAAAAAGGCAGAAATTTCTCTTATTTTGAAGCAAAATTGCAGAAATTTCACTTATTTCAGGGTAATAACTCAGAAGTTTTCCTTATTTTGGGTCATAAAAGACAGAAATTTTTTTTGTTTTGGGGGAAAAAGACAGAAATTCCACTTATTTGGAGGCAAAAAGGCAGAAATTCCTAAAATTTTGTGGCAAAAATGCAGAAATTCCCCTTATTTTGAGGTAAAAAGGATGAAGTTCCTCTTATTTGGGAGCAAAAAGGCTGAAATTTCCCTTATTTTGGGGCAAAATTGCAGAAATTTCACTTATTTCAGTGTAATAAGTCAGAAATTTTCCTTATTTTGGGGCAAAAAAGACAGAAATTCTCTTTTTTGGGGGAAAAAGAGAGAAATTTCACTTATTTAGATGCAAAAAAGCAGATATTCCTCCTATTTTGGAGCAAAAAAGAAGAAATTTCCCTTTTTTTATGGCAAAAAGCTATGCATTCTTCTTATTTTCGGGCTAAAAGGCAGAAATTCCTCATATTTTGGAGCAAAATTGCAGAAATTCCCCTAATTGTGAGGCAAAAAGGCAGAAATTCCCTATATGTTGGGGCAAAAAGACAGAAATTCTCCTAATTATGAGGCAAAACTAAGAAATTCCACTTATTTTCGAGCAAAATTCCAGAAATTTAACTCATTTGGGGGCAAAATTGCAGAAATTTCATTTATTTTGGGGTAAATTTGCAGAAATTTCACTTATTTCAAAAAAAAGCAGAAATTTTCTTATTTTGGGGCAAAAAGGCAGAAATTTCTTTTATTTTGGTACAAAATTGCAGAAATTTTTTTTTATTTTGGAGCAAAAAGGCAGAAATTTTCCATATTTTGGGGCAAAAATGCAGAAATTCCTCTTATTTTGAGGAAAAAGGCTGAAATTCCCCTTAGTGGGGCAATAAGGCAGAAATTTCCTTATTTTGGGGAAAATTGAAAAAATTTCACTTATTTCAGGGTAATAAGTCAGAAATTTTTTTTATTTTGGGGCAAAAATACAGAAATTCTTTTTGTTTTTGGGGAAAAAGACAGAAATTCCACTTTTTTAGAGGCAAAAAAGGAGAAATTCCATTTATTTTGGAGCAAAAATGAAGAAATTTCCCTTTTTTGTGGCAAAAGGTATACATTCCCCTTATTTTCACGCTAAAAAGCAGAAATTCCCCGTATTTTGGAGCAAAATTGCAGAAATTCCCCTAATATTGGGGCAAAAAGGCAGAAATTCCATATATGTTAGGGCAAAAAAAACAGAAATTCTTCTTATTCTGGGGCAAAACTCTGAAATTCCAATATTTTGGGGCAAAATTCCAGAAATTTCCCTTATTTTGGGGCAAAATTGCAGAAATTTTACTTATTTTGGGGCAAAATTGCAGAAATTTCACTAATTTCAGTGAAAAAAGGCAGAAATTTTCCTTATTTTGGGGCAAAATGCATAAATTCCTAATATTTTGTGGCAAAAATGCAGAAATTCCCGTTATTTTGAGGTAAAAAGGCTGAAATTCTCCTTATTTGGGGGCAAAAAGTAGAAATTTCCCTTCTTTTGGGGCAAAATTGCAGAAATTTCACTTATTTCAGGGTCATAAGTCAGAAATTTTCCTTATTTTGGGCACAAAAAGACAGAAATTCCCTTTGTTTTGGGAGAAAAATACATAAATTCCACTTATTTAGAGGCAAAAAACAGAAATTCCCCTTATTTTGGGGCAAAATTTCAGAAATTTCACTTACTTCAGGGTAATAAGTCAGAAATTTTCTTTATTTTGAGGCAAAAAAACAGAAATTAC
The DNA here is from genome assembly GCF_963924665.1 of Micromys minutus. NCBI lineage: Eukaryota > Metazoa > Chordata > Mammalia > Rodentia > Muridae > Micromys > Micromys minutus. The sequence continues at coordinate 199,827 of NW_027667542.1, forward strand.
ATTTGTTTTGGGGGAAAAAGACAGAAATTCCACGTATTTTGAGGCAAAAAAACAGAAATTCCCCTTATTTTGGAGCAAAAATGAAGAAATTTCCCTTTTTTATGGCAAAAAGTTATGCATTCTTCTTATTTTCGGGCAAAAAAGCAGAAATTCCCCGTATTTTGGAGCAAAATTGAAGAAATTCTTCTAATTGTTGGGCAAAAAGGCAGAAATTCCCTATATTTTGCGGCAAAAAGACAGAAATTCTTCTTATTTTGGGGAAAAACTCAGAAATTCCACTTATTTTGGGGCAAAGTTCCAGAAATTTTACTTATTTTGGGGCAAAATTCCAGAAATTTCCCTTATTTTGGGGCTAAATTGCAGAAATTTCACTTATTTTGGGGCAAAATTGCAGAAATTTCACTTATTCTGGAGCAAAATTGCAGAAATAGCACTTATTTATAAAAAAAAGTAGAAATTTTTTATTTTGGGGCAAAAAAGCAGAAATTGCTTTTATTTTGGTACAAAATTGCAGAAATTTTTTTTATTTTGGGCAAAAAGGCAAAAATTTCTCATATTTTGGGGCAAAAATGCAAAAATTCCCCTGATTTTGAGGTAAAAAGGCTGAAATTCCTTTTATTTGGGGGCAAAAAGCAGAAATTTCCCTTATTTTGGGGCAAAATTGCAGAAATTTCAATTATTTTGGGGCAAAATTGCAGAAATTTCACTTATTTCAGGGAAAAAAATGCAGAATTTTTTTTATTTTGTGGTAAAATTGCAAAAATTTCACTTATTTTGGGGCAAAATTGAAGAAATTTCACATATTTCAGGGAAAAAGGCAGAAATTTTCCTTATTTTGGGGCAAAAAACACAAAAATTCCCTTTGTTTTGGGGGAAAAATACAGAAATTCCACTTATTTAGAGGCATAAAAGCAGAAATTCCCTTCATTTTGGAGCAAAAATGAAGAAACTTCCCTTTTTTATGGCAAAAAGTATGCATTCTTATTATTTTCGGACAAAAAAGGCAGAAATTCCCCGTATTTTGGAGCAAAATTGCAGAAATTCCCCTAATTGTGGCGCAAAAAGGCAGAAATTCCTTATATGTTGGGGCAAAAAGACAGAAATTCTCATTTTAGGGCAAAACTCAGAAATTTAACTTTTTTTGGGGCAAAATTGCAGAAATATCACTTATTTCATAAAAAAAGCAGAATTTTTCTTATTTTGGGGCCAAAAGGCAGAAATTTCTTTTATTTTGTTACAAAATTGCAGAATTTTTTCTTATTTTGGGGCAAAAAGGTAGAAATTTCCCATATTTTGGGGCAAAAATGCAGAAATTTCTCTTATTTTGAGGTAAAAGGCTGAAATTCCCCTTATTTGGGGGCAAAAGGCAAAAATTTCTCTAATTTTGGGGCAAAATTGCAGAAATTTCACTTATTTCAGGGTAATAAGTCAGAAATTTTCCTTATTTTTGGGCCAAAAAACAGAAATTCCCTTTGTTTTGGGGAAAAAAGACAGACATTCCACTTTTTTAGAGACAAAAAACAGAAATTCCCCTTATTTTGGAGCAAAAATGAAGAAATTTTACTTTATAGGGCAAAAAGGTATGCATTCTTCTTATTTTTGGGCAAAAAGGCAGAAGTTCCCCTTATTTTGGAGCAAAATGCAGAAATTCCCCAAATTGTGGGGCAAAAAGGCAGAAATTCCCTTCATGTTGGGGCAAAAAGACAGAAATTCTCCTTATTTTGGGGCAAAACTCAAAAATTCCACAGATTTTGGGGCAAAATTACAATAATTTCTCTTATTTTGGGACAAAATTGCAGAAATTTCACTTATTTGGGGCATAATTGCAGAAATTTCACTTATTTCAAAAAAAAGCAGAAATTTTCTTATTTTGGGGCAAAAAGGCAGAAATTTCTTTTATTTTGGTACAAAATTGCAGAAATTTTTCTTATTTTGGGGCAAAAAGGCAGAAATTTCTCATATTTTGAGTCAAAAATGCAGAAAGTCCCCTTATTTTGAGGTAAAAATGCTGAAATTCCCCTGATTTGGGGGCAAAAAGGCAGAAATTTCTCTTATTTTGAAGCAAAATTGCAGAAATTTCACTTATTTCAGAGTAATAACTCAGAAGTTTTCCTTATTTTGGGTCATAAAAGACAGAAATTTTTTTTGTTTTGGGGGAAAAAGACAGAAATTCCAATTATTTGGAGGCAAAAAGGCAGAAATTCCTAAAATTTTGTGGCAAAAATGCAGAAATTCCCCTTATTTTGAGGTAAAAAGGATGAAGTTCCTCTTATTTGGGAGCAAAAAGGCTGAAATTTCCCTTATTTTGGGGCAAAATTGCAGAAATTTCACTTATTTCAGTGTAATAAGTCAGAAATTTTCCTTATTTTGGGGCAAAAAAGACAGAAATTCTCTTTTTTGGGGGAAAAAGAGAGAAATTTCACTTATTTAGATGCAAAAAAGCAGATATTCCTCCTATTTTGGAGCAAAAAAGAAGAAATTTCCCTTTTTTTATGGCAAAAAGCTATGCATTCTTCTTATTTTCGGGCTAAAAGGCAGAAATTCCTCATATTTTGGAGCAAAATTGCAGAAATTCCCCTAATTGTGAGGCAAAAAGGCAGAAATTCCCTATATGTTGGGGCAAAAAGACAGAAATTCTCCTAATTATGAGGCAAAACTAAGAAATTCCACTTATTTTCGAGCAAAATTCCAGAAATTTAACTCATTTGGGGGCAAAATTGCAGAAATTTCATTTATTTTGGGGTAAATTTGCAGAAATTTCACTTATTTCAAAAAAAAGCAGAAATTTTCTTATTTTGGGGCAAAAAGGCAGAAATTTCTTTTATTTTGGTACAAAATTGCAGAAATTTTTTTTTATTTTGGAGCAAAAAGGCAGAAATTTTCCATATTTTGGGGCAAAAATGCAGAAATTCCTCTTATTTTGAGGAAAAAGGCTGAAATTCCCCTTAGTGGGGCAATAAGGCAGAAATTTCCTTATTTTGGGGAAAAATTGAAAAAATTTCACTTATTTCAGGGTAATAAGTCAGAAATTTTTTTTATTTTGGGGCAAAAATACAGAAATTCTTTTTGTTTTTGGGGAAAAAGACAGAAATTCCACTTTTTTAGAGGCAAAAAAGGAGAAATTCCATTTATTTTGGAGCAGAAATGAAGAAATTTCCCTTTTTTGTGGCAAAAGGTATACATTCCCCTTATTTTCACGCTAAAAAGCAGAAATTCCCCGTATTTTGGAGCAAAATTGCAGAAATTCCCCTAATATTGGGGCAAAAAGGCAGAAATTCCATATATGTTAGGGCAAAAAAAACAGAAATTCTTCTTATTCTGGGGCAAAACTCTGAAATTCCAATATTTTGGGGCAAAATTCCAGAAATTTCCCTTATTTTGGGGCAAAATTGCAGAAATTTTACTTATTTTGGGGCAAAATTGCAGAAATTTCACTAATTTCAGTGAAAAAAGGCAGAAATTTTCCTTATTTTGGGGCAAAATGCATAAATTCCTAATATTTTGTGGCAAAAATGCAGAAATTCCCGTTATTTTGAGGTAAAAAGGCTGAAATTCTCCTTATTTGGGGGCAAAAAGTAGAAATTTCCCTTCTTTTGGGGCAAAATTGCAGAAATTTCACTTATTTCAGGGTCATAAGTCAGAAATTTTCCTTATTTTGGGCACAAAAAGACAGAAATTCCCTTTGTTTTGGGAGAAAAATACATAAATTCCACTTATTTAAAGGCAAAAAACAGAAATTCCCCTTATTTTGGGGCAAAATTTCAGAAATTTCACTTACTTCAGGGTAATAAGTCAGAAATTTTCTTTATTTTGAGGCAAAAAAACAGAAATTACATTTGTTTTGGGGGAAAAAGACAGAAATTCCACGTATTTTGAGGCAAAAAAACAGAAATTCCCCTTATTTTGGAGCAAAAATGAAGAAATTTCCCTTTTTTATGGCAAAAAGTTATGCATTCTTCTTATTTTCGGGCAAAAATCAGAAATTCCCCGTATTTTGGAGCAAAATTGAAGAAATTCTTCTAATTGTTGGGCAAAAAGGCAGAAATTCCCTATATTTTGCGGCAAAAAGACAGAAATTCTTCTTATTTTGGGTCAAAACTCAGAAATTCCACTTATTTTGAGGCAAAATTCCAGAAATTTCACTTATTTGGGGCAAAATTGCAGAAATTTCACTTATTTTGGGGCAAAATTGCAGAAATTTCACTTATTTCAGAAAAAAAGCAGATATTTTTATATTTGGAAGCAAAAAGGCAGAAATTTCTTTTATTTTGGTACAAAATTGCAGAAATTTTTTATATTTTGGGGCAAAACGGCAGAAATTTCTCATATTTTGGGGCAAAAATGCAGAAATTCCCCTTATTTTGAGGTAAAAAGGATGAAATTCCCCTTATTTGGGGGCAAAAAGGCAGACATTTCCCTTATTTTGGGGCAAAATTGCAGAAATTTCACTTATTTCAGGGTAATAAGTCAGAAATTTTTCTTATTTTGGGGCAAAAAAGCAGAAATTCCTAATCTTTTGTGGCAAAAATGCTGAAATTTCCCTTATTTTGAGGTAAAAAGGCTGAAATTCCCCTTATTAGGGGGTAAAAATGCAGAAATTTCCCTTATTTTGGGGAAAAATTGCAGAATTTTCACTTATATTTGGGCAAAATTGCAGAAATTTCACTTATGGCAAGGAAAAAATGCAGAAATTTTCCTTATTTTGGGGCAAAAGGCAGAAATTTTTAATATTTTGTGGCAAAAATGCAGAAATTCCCTTTATTTTGAGGTAAAAGGGTGAAATTCCTCTTATTTGAGGGCAAAAAGGGAGAAATTTCCCTTATTTTGGGGCAAAATTGCAGAAATTTCACTTATTTCAGGGAAAAAAATGCAGAAATTTCACTTATTTCAAAAAAAGGCAGAAATTTTCTTATTTTGGGGCAATAAGGCAGAAATTTCTTTTATTTTGGTACAAAATTGCAGAAATTTTTTTTATTTTGGAGAAAAAAGGCAGAAATTTCCCATATTTTGGGGCATAATTGTAAAAATTTCACTTATTTTGGGGAAAAATTGCATAAATTTCACTTATTTCAGTGAAAAAAGGCAGAAATTTTCCTTATTTTGGGGCAAAAATGCAGAAAATCCTAATATTTTGTGGCAAAAATGCAGAAATTCCCCTTATTTTGAGGTAAAAAGGCTGAAATTCCCCTTATTTGGGGGCAAAAAGGCAGAAATTTCCCTTCTCTTGGGGCAAAATTGCAGAAATTTCACTTATTTCAGGGTAATAATTCAGAAATTTTTCTTATTTTGGGCAAAAAAAGACAGAAATTCCCTTTGTTTTGGGGGAAAAATACATAAATCAAACTTATTTAGAGGCAAAAAAGCAGAAATTCCCCTTATTTTGGGGCAAAATTGCAGAAATTTCACTTACTTCAGGGTAATAAGTCAGAAATTTTCCTTATTTTGGAGCAAAAAAACAGAAATTACCTTTCTTTTGGGGGGAAAAAACAGAAATTCCACTTATTTAGAGGCAAAAATGCAGAAATTCCCCTTATTTTGGAGCAAAATTACAGAAATTACCAATTTTTATAGCAAAAAGGTATGCATTCTTCTTATTTTTGGGCAAAAAGGCAGAAATTCTTCGTATTTTGGAGCAAAATTGCTGAAATTCCCCTAATTGTTGGGCAAAAAGGCAGAAATTCCCTATATGTTGGGGCAAAAAGACAGAAATTCTACTTATTTTGGGTCAAAACTCAGAAATTCCACTTATTTTGGGGCAAAATTCCAAAAATTTCATTTATTTTGGGGCAAAATTGCAGAAATTTCACTTATTTTGGGGCAAAATTGCAGAATTTTAATTATTTCAGAAAAAAAGCAGACATTTTTATATTTGGAAGCAAAAAGGCAGAAATTTCTTTTATTTTGGTACAAAATTGCAGAAATTTTTTATATTTTGGGGCAAAAAGGCAGAAATTTCCCATATATTGGGGCAAAAATGCAGAAATTCCCCTTTTTGTGAAGTAAAAAAGATGAAATTCCCCTTATTTTGAGGCAAAAAGGCAGAAATTCCTAATATTTTGTGGCAAAAATGCAGAAATTCCCGTTATTTTGAGGTAAAAAGGCTGAAATTCACCTTATTTGTCGGCAAAAAGCAGAAATTTCCCTTCTTTTGGGGCAAAATTGGAGAAATTTCACTTATTTCAGGGTAATAAGTCAGAAATTTTCCTTATTTTGGGCAAAAAAAGACAGAAATTCCCTTTGTTTTGGGGGAAAAATACATAAATTCCACTTATTTAGAGTCAAAAAACCAGAAATTCCCCTTATTTTGGGGCAAAATTGCAGAAATTTCACTTACTTCATGGTAATAAGTCAGAAATTTTCTTTATTTTGAGGCAAAAAAACAGAAATTACCTTTGTTTTGGGGGAAAAAGACAGAAATTCCACTTATTTAGTGGCAAAAAAGCAGAAATTTTCCTTATTTTGGAGCAAAAATGAAGAAATTTCCCTTTTTTATGGCAAAAAGTTGTGCATTCTTCTTATTTTCGGCCAAAAAAGCAGAAATTCCCCGTATTTTGGAGCAAAATTGCAGAAATTCTTCTAATTGTGGGGCAAAAAGGCAGAAATTCCCTATATGTTGGGGCAAAAAGACAGAAATTCTCCTTATTTTGGGTCAAAACTCAGAAATTCCACTTATTTTGGGGCAAAATTCCAGAAATTTCACTTATTTTGGGGCAAAATTGCAGAAATTTCACTTATTTTGGGGCAAAATTGCAGAAATTTCACTTATTTCAGAAAAAAAGGCAGAAATTTTTATATTTGGAAGCAAAAAGGCAGAAATTTCTTTTATTTTGGTACAAAATTGCAGAAATTTTTTATATTTTGGAGCAAAAAGGCAGAAATTTCCCATATTTTGTGGCAAAAATGCAGAAATTCCCCTTTTTTGAGGTAAAAAGGATGAAATTCCCCTTATTTGGGGGCAAAAAGGCAGACATTTCCCTTATTTAGGGGTAAAATTGCAGAAATTTCACTTATTTCAGGGTAATAAGTCAGAAATTTTTCTTATTTTGGGGCAAAAAAGCAGAAATTTCTAATCTTTTGTGGCAAAAATGCTGAAATTCCTTTTATTTTGAGGTTAAAAGGCTGAAATTCCCCTTATTAGGGGGCAAAAATGCAGAAATTTTTCTTATTTTGGGGAAAAATTGCAGAAATTTCACTTATTTTTGGGCAAAATTGCAGAAATTTCACTTATGGCAGGGAAAAAAGGCAGAAATTTTCCTTATTTTGGAGCAAAAACGCAAAAATTTTTAATATTTTGTGGCAAAAATGCAGAAATTCCCTTTATTTTGAGGTAAAAGGGTGAAATTCCTCTTATTTGAGGGCAAAAAGGCAGAAATTTCCATTATTTTGGGGCAAAATTGAAGAAATTTCACTTATTTCATGGAAAAAAGGCAGAAATTTTTCTTATTTTGGGGCAAAAATGCAGAAATTCCTAATCTTTTGTGGCAAAAATGCAGAAATTCTGATTATTTTAAGGTAAAAAGGCTGAAATTCCCCTTATTTGGGGGCAAAAATAAAGAAATTTCCATTATTTTGGGGCAAATTGCAGAAATTTCACTTATGTCAGTGTAATAAGTCAGAAATTTTTTTTATTTAGGGGCAAAAAAACAGAAATTCCCTTTGTTTTGGGGGAAAAAGGCAGAAATTCCACTAATTGAGAGGCAAAAAAAACAAAAATTCCCCTTATTTTGGAGCAAAAATGAAGAAATTTCCCTTTTTTATGGCAAAAAAGGTATGCATTCTTCTTATTTTGGGGCAAAAAGGCAGAAATTTCCCGTATTTTGGAGCAAAATTGCAGAAATTCCTCTAATCGTGGGGCAAAAAGGCAGAAATTCCCTATATGTTGAAGCATAAAGACAGAAATTCTCCTTATTTTGGGGCAAAACTCAGAAATTCCAATTATTTTGCGGCAAAATTCCAGAAATTTCTCTTATTTTGGGGCAAAATTGCAGAAATTTCACTTATTTAAGGGAAAAATGAAGAAATTTTCTTATTTTGGGGCAAAAAGGCAGAAATTTCTTTTATTTTGGTACAAAATTGCAGAAATTTTTTTTATTTTGGGCAAAAAGGCAGAAATTTCCCATATTTTGAGGCAAAAATGCAGAAATTTCACTTATTTCAGGGAAAATGGCAGAAATTTTTCTTATTTTGGGGCAAAAAATACAGAAATTCCCTTTGTTTTGGGGGAAAAAGACAGAAATTCCACTTATTTAAATGCAAAAAAGCAGAAATTCTCCTTATTTTGGAGCAAAAATGAAGAAATTTCACTTTTTTATGGCAAAAAGCTATGCATTCTTCTTATTTTCGGGCAAAAAGGCAGAAATTCCCTATATTTTGGAGCAAAATTGCAGAAATTCCCCTAAATGTGGGGCAAAAATGCAGAAATTCCCTATATGTTGGGGCAAAAAGATAGAAATTCTCATTATTTTGGGGCAAAACTCAGAAATTCCACTTATTTTGGAGCAAAATTCCAGAAATTTAACTTATTTGGGGGCAAAATTGCAGAAATTTCATTTATTTTGGGGTAAAATTGCAGAAATTTCACTTATTTCAAAAAAAAGCAGAAATTTTCTTTTTTTGGGGCAAAAAGGCAGAAATTTCTTTTATTTTTGTACAAAATTGCAGAAATTTTTTTTATTTTGGAGAAAAAAGGCAGAAATTTCCCATATTTTGGAGCATAATTGCAGAAATTTCACTTATTTTGGGACAAAATTACATAAATTTCACTTATTTCAGTGAAAAAAGGCAGAAATTTTCCTTATTTTGGGGCAAAAAGGCAGAAATTCCTAATATTTTGTGGCAAAAATGCAGAAATTCCCCTTATTTTGAGGTAAAAAGGCTGAAATTCCCCTTATTTGGGGGCAAAAAGGCAGAAATTTCCCTTCTTTTGGGCAAAATTGCAGAAATTTCACTTATTTCAGGGTAATAAGTCAGAAATTTTTCTTATTTTTGGCAAAAAAAGACAGAATTTCCCTTTGTTTTGGGGGAAAAATACATAAATTCCACTTATTTAGAGGCAAAAAAGCAGAAATTCCCCTTATTTTGGGGCAAAATTGCAGAAATTTCACTTACTTCAGGGTAATAATTCAGAAATTTTCCTTATTTTGGGGCAAAAAAACAGAAATTACCTTTGTTTTGGGGGGAAAAGACAGAAATTCCACTTATTTAGGGGCAAAAATGCAGAAATTCCGTTTATTTTGGAGCAAAATTACAGAAATTTCTCTTTTTTATGGCAAAAAGGTATGCATTCTTCTTATTTTTGGGCAAAAAGGCAGAACTTCCTCGTATTTTGGAGCAAAATTGCTGAAATTCCCTTAATTGTGGGGCAAAAAGGCAGAAATTCCCTATATGTTGGGGCAAAAAGACAGAAATTCTACTTATTTTGGGTCAAAACTCAGAAATTCCACTTATTTTCGGGCAAAATTCCAAAAATTTCACTTATTTTGGTGCAAAATTACAGAAATTCCCTATATTTTGGAGCAAAATTGCAGAAATTCCCCTACATGTGGGGCAAAAAGGCAGAAATTCCTTATATGTTGGGGCAAAAAGAAAGAAATTCTCATTATTTTGGGGCAAAACTCAGAAATTCCACTTATTTTGGAGCAAAATTCCAGAAATTTAACTTATTTGGGGGCAAAATTGCAGAAATTTCATTTATTTTGGGGTAAAATTGCAGAAATTTCACTTATTTCAAAAAAAAGCAGAAATTTTCTTATTTTGGGGCAAAAAGGCAGAAATTTCTTTTATTTTGGTACAAAATTGCAGAATTTTTTTTTATTTTGGAGAAAAAAGGCAGAAATTTCCCATATTTTGGAGCATAATTGCAGAAATTTCACTTATTTTGGGGCAAAATTGCATAAATTTAACTTATTTCAGTGAAAAAAGGCAGAAATTTTCCTTATTTTAGGGCAAAAAGGCAGAAATTCCTAATATTTTGTGGCAAAAATGCAGAAATTCCCCTTATTTTGAGGTAAAACGGCTGAAATTCCCCTTATTTGGGGGCAAAAAGGCAGAAATTTCCCTTCTCTTGGGGCAAAATTGCAGAAATTTCACTTATTTCAGGGTAATAAGTCAGAAATTTTTCTTATTTTGGGCAAAAAAAGACAGAAATTCCCTTTGTTTTGGGGGAAAAATACATAAATTCCACTTATTTAGAGGCAAAAAAGCAGAAATTCCCCTTATTTTGGGGCAAAATTGCAGAAATTTCACTTACTTCAGGGTAATAAGTCAGAAATTTTCCTTATTTTGGGGCAAAAAAACAGAAATTACCTTTGTTTTGGGGGGAAAAGACAGAAATTCCACTTATTTAGGGGCAAAAATGCAGAAATTCCCCTTATTTTGGAGCAAAATTACAGAAATTTCTCTTTTTTATGGCAAAAAGGTATGCATTCTTCTTATTTTTGGGCAAAAAGGCAGAACTTCCTCGTATTTTGGAGCAAAATTGCTGAAATTCCCCTAATTATGGGGCAAAAAGGCAGAAATTCCCTATATGTTGGGGCAAAAAGACAGAAATTCTACTTATTTTGGGTCAAAACTCAGAAATTCCACTTATTTTGGGGCAAAATTCCAAAAATTTCACTTATTTTAGTGCAAAATTGCAGAAATTTCACTTATTTTGGGGCAAAATTGCAGAAATTTCACTTATTTCAGAAAAAAAAGCAGAAATTTTTATATTTGGAAGCAAAAGCGCAGAAATTTCTTTTATTTTGGTACAAAATTGCAGAAATTTTTTATATTTTGGGGCAAAAAGGCAGAAATTTCCCATATTTTGGGGCAAAAATGCAGAAATTCCCCTTTTTTTGAGGTTAAAAGGATGAAATTCCCCTTATTTGAAGGCAAAAAGGCAGACATTTTCCTTATTTTGGGGCAAAATTGCATAAATTTCACTTATTTCAGTGAAAAAAGGCAGAAATTTTCCTTATTTTGGGGCAAAAAGGCAGAAATTCCTAATATTTTGTGGCAAAAATGCAGAAATTCCCGTTATTTTGAGGTAAAAAGGCTGAAATTCACCTTATTTGGGGGCAAAAAGAAGAAATTTCCCTTCTTTTGGGGCAAAATTGCAGAAATTTCACTTATTTCAGGGTAATAAGTCAGAAATTTTCCTTATTTTGGGCAATAAAAAAAAAAAAGAAATTCCCTTTGTTTTGGGGGATAAATACATAAATTCCACTTATTTAGAGGCAAAAAAACAGAAATTCCCCTTATTTTGGGGCAAAATTGCAGAAATTTCACTTACTTCATGGTAATAAGTCAGAAATTTTCTTTATTTTGAGGCAAAATAACAGAAATTACCTTTGTTTTGGGGGAAAAAGACAGAAATTCCACTTATTTAGAGGCAAAAAAGCAGAAATTCCCCTTATTTTGGAGCAAAAATGAAGAAATTTCTCTTTTTTATGGCAAAAAGTTATGCATTATTCTTATTTTCGGGCAAAAAAGCAGAAATTCCCCGTATTTTGGAGCAAAATTGCAGAAATTCTTCTAATTGTGGGGCAAAAAGGCAGAAATTCCCTATATGTTGGGGCAAAAAGACAGAAATTCTCCTTATTTTGGGTCAAAACTCATAAATTCCACTTATTTTGGGGCAAAATTCCAGAAATTTCACTTATTTTGGGGCAAAATTGCAGAAATTTCACTTATTTTGGGGCAAAATTGCAGAAATTTCACTTATTTCAGAAAACAAGGCAGAAATTTTTATATTTGGAAGCAAAAAGGCAGAAATTTCTTTTATTTTGGTACAAAATTGCAGAAATTTTTTTTATTTTGGGGCAAAATGGCAGAAATTTCCCATATTTTGGGGCAAAAATGCAGAAATTCCCCTTTTTTTGAGGTAAAATAGATGAAATTCCCCTTATTTGGGGGCAAAAAGGCAGACATTTCCCTTATTTTGGGGCAAAATTGCAAAAATTTCACTTATTTCAGGGTAATAAGTCAGAAATTTTTTTTATTTTGGGGCAAAAAAGGAGAAATTCCTAATCTTTTGTGGCAAAAATGCTGAAATTCCCCTTATTTTGAGGTAAAAAGGCTGAAATTCCCCTTATTAGGGGGCAAAAACGCAGAAATTTCCCTTATTTTGGGGCAAAATTGCAGAAATTTCACTTATTTTTGGGCAAAATTGCAGAAATTTCACTTATGGCAGGGAAAAAAGGCAGAAATTTTCCTTATTTTGGGGCAAAAAGGCAGAAATTTTTAATATTTTGTGGCAAAAATGCAGAAATTCCCTTTATTTTGAGGTAAAAGGGTGAAATTCCTCTTATTTGAGGGCAAAAAGGCAGAAATTTCCCTTATTTTGGGGCAAAATTGCAGAAATTTCACTTATTTCAGGGAAAAAATGCAGAATTTTTTCTTATTTTGGGGCAAAAAAGAAGAAATTCCTAATCTTTTGTGGCAAAAATGCAGAAATTCTCCTTATTTTGAGGTAAAAAGGCTGAAATTCCCCTTATTTGGGGGCAAAAATAAAGAAATTTCCCTTATTTTGGGGCAAATTGCAGAAATTTCACTTATGTCAGTGTAATAAGTCAGAATTTTTTTTTATTTAGGGGCAAAAAAACAGAAATTCCCTTTGTTTTTTGGGAAAAAGACAGAAATTCCACTAATTTAGAGGCAAAAAAAGCAAAAATTCCCCTTATTTTGGAGCAAAAATGAAGAAATTTCCCTTTTTTATGGCAAAAAATGTATGCATTTTTCTTATTTTGGGGCAAAAAGGCAGAAATTTCCCGTATTTTGGAGCAAAATTGCAGAAATTCCTCTAAACGTGGGGCAAAAAGGCAGAAATTCCCTATATGTTGAAGCATAAAGACAGAAATTCTCCTTATTTTGGGGCAAAACTCAGAAATTCCAATTATTTTGGGGCAAAATTCCAGAAATTTCCCTTATTTTGGGGCAAAATTGCAGAAATTTCACTTATTTAAGGGAAAAAAAGCAGAAATTTTCTTATTTTGGGGCCTAAAGGCAGAAATTTCTTTTATTTTGGTACAAAATTGCAGAATTTTTTTTTTATTTTGGGCAAAAAGGCAGAAATTTCCCATATTTTGAGGCAAAAATGTAGAAATTTCACTTATTTCAGGGAAAAAGGCAGAAATTTTCCTTATTTTGGGGCAAAAAATACAGAAATTCCCTTTGTTTTGGGGGAAAAAGACAGAAATTCCACTTATTTAAATGCAAAAAAGCAGAAATTCTCCTTATTTTGTAGCAAAAATGAAGAAATTTCACTTTTTTATGGCAAAAAGCTATGCATTCTTCTTATTTTCGGGCAAAAAGGCAGAAATTCCCTATATTTTGGAGCAAAATTGCAGAAATTCCCCTAAATGTGGGGCAATAAGGCAGAAATTCCCTATATGTTGGGGCAAAAAGAAAGAAATTCTCATTATTTTGGGGCAAAACTCAGAAATTCCACTTATTTTGGAGCAAAATTCCAGAAATTTAACTTATTTGGGGGCAAAATTGCAGAAATTTCTTTTATTTTGGGGTAAAATTTCAGAAATTTCACTTATTTCAAAAAAAAGCAGAAATTTTCTTATTTTGGGGCAAAAAGGCAGAAATTTCTTTTATTTTGGTACAAAATTGCAGAATTTTTTTTTTATTTTGGAGACAAAAGGCAGAAATTTCCCATATTTTGGAGCATAATTTCAGAAATTTCACTTATTTTGGGGCAAAATTGCATAAATTTCACTTATTTCAGTGAAAAAAGGCAGAAATTTTCCTTATTTTGGGGCAAAAACGCAGAAATTCCTAATATTTTGTGGCAAAAATGCAGAAATTCCCCTTCTTTGAGGTAAAAAGGCTGAAATTCCCCTTATTTGGGGGCAAAAAGGCAGAAATTTCCCATCTCTTGGGGCAAAATTGCAGAAATTTCACTTATTTCAGGGTAATAAGTCAGAAATTTTTCTTATTTTGGGCAAAAAAAGACAGAAATTCCCTTTGTTTTGGGGGAAAAATACATAAATTCCACTTATTTAGAGGCAAAAAAGCAGAAATTCCCCTTATTTTGGGGCAAAATTGCAGAAATTTCACTTACTTCAGGGTAATAAGTCAGAAATTTTCCTTATTTTGGGGCAAAAAAACAGAAATTACCTTTGTTTTGGGGGGAAAAGACAGAAATTCCACTTATTTAGGGGCAAAAATGCAGAAATTCCCCTTATTTTGGAGCAAAATTACAGAAATTTCTCTTTTTTATGGCAAAAAGGTATGCATTCTTCTTATTTTTGGGCAAAAAGGCAGAACTTCCTCGTATTTTGGAGCAAAATTGCTGAAATTCCCCTAATTGTGGGGCAAAAAGGCAGAAATTCCCTATATGTTGGGGCAAAAAGACAGAAATTCTACTTATTTTGGGTCAAAACTCAGAAATTCCACTTATTTTGGGGCAAAATTCCAAAAATTTCACTTATTTTGGTGCAAAATTGCAGAAATTTCACTTATTTTGGGGCAAAATTGCAGAAATTTCACTTATTTCAGAAAAAAAGCAGAAATTTTTATATTTGGAAGCAAAAACGCAGAAATTTGTTTTATTTTGGTACAAAATTGCAGAAATTTTTTATATTTTGGGGCAAAAAGGCAGAAATTTCCCATATTTTGGGGCAAAAATGCAGAAATTCCCCTTTTTTTGAGGTTAAAAGGATAAAATTCCCCTTATTTGGCGGCAAAAAGGCAGACATTTCCCTTATTTTGGGGCAAAATTGAAGAAATTTCACTTATTTCAGTGAAAAAAGGCAGAAATTTTCCTTATTTTGGGGCAAAAAGGCAGAAATTCCTAATATTTTGTGGCAAAAATGCAGAAATTCCCGTTATTTTGAGGTAAAAAGGCTGAAATTCACCTTATTTGGGGGCAAAAAGCAGAAATTTCCCTTCTTTTGGGGCAAAATTGGAGAAATTTCACTTATTTCATGGTAATAAGTCAGAAATTTTCCTTATTTTGGGCAAAAAAAAAGAAATTCCCTTTGTTTTGGGGGAAAAATACATAAATTCCACTTATTTAGAGGCAAAAAAACAGAAATTCCCCTTATTTTGGGGCAAAATTGCAGAAATTTCACTTACCTCATGGTAATAAGTCAGAAATTTTCTTTATTTTGAGGCAAAATAACAGAAATTACCTTTGTTTTGGGGGAAAAATACAGAAATTCCACTTATTTAGAGGCAAAAAAGCAGAAATTCCCATTATTTTGGAGCAAAAATGAAGAAATTTCCCTTTTTTATGGCAAAAAGTTATGCATTCTTCTTATTTTCGGGCAAAAAAGCAGAAATTCCCCGTATTTTGGAGCAAAATTGCAGAAATTCTTCTAATTGTGGGGCAAAAAGGCAGAAATTCCCTATATGTTGGGGCAAAAAGACAGAAATTCTCCTTATTTTGGGTCAAAACTCAGGAATTCCACTTATTTTGGGGCAAAATTCCAGAAATTTCACTTATTTTGGGGCAAAATTGCAGAAATTTCACTTATTTTGGGGCAAAATTGCAGAAATTTCACTTATTTCAGAAAAAAAAAGGCAGAAATTTTTATATTTGGAAGCAAAAAGGCAGAAAATACTTTTATTTTGGTACAAAATTGTATAAATTTTTCTTATTTTGGGGCAAAAAGGCAGAAATTTCCCATATTTTGGGGCAAAAATGCAGAAATTCCCCTTTTTTTGAGGTAAAAAAGATGAAATTTCCCTTATTTTGGGGCAAAAAGGCAGACATTTCCCTTATTTTGGGGCAAAATTGCAGAAATTTCACTTATTTCAGGGTAATAAGTCAGAAATTTTTCTTATTTTGGGGCAAAAAAGCAGAAATTCCTAATCTTTTGTGGCAAAAATGCTGAAATTCCCCTTATTAAGAGGTAAAAAGGCAGAAATTCCCCTTATAGGGGGCAAAAATGCAGAAATTTCCCTTATTTTGGGGAAAAATTGCAGAAATTTCACTTATATTTGGGCAAAATTGCAGAAATTTCACTTATGGCAGGGAAAAAATGCAGAAATTTTCCTTATTTTGGGGCAAAAAGGCAGAAATTTTTAATATATTGTGGAAAAAATGCAGAAATTCCCTTTATTTTGAGGTTAAAGGGTGAAATTCCTCTTATTTGAGTGCAAAAAGGGAGAAATTTCCCTTATTTTGGGGCAAAATTGCAGAAATTTCACTTATTTCAGGGAAAAAAGGCAGAAATTTTTTTTATTTTGGGGCAAAAAGCAGCAATTCCTAATCTTTTGTGGCAAAAATGCAGAAATTCTCCTTATTTTGAGGTAAAAAGGCTGAAATTCCCCTTATTTGGGGGCAAAAATAAAGAAATTTCCCTTATTTTGGGGCAAATTGCAGAAATTTCACTTATGTCAGTGTAATAAGTCAGAAATTTTTTTTATTTAGGGGCAAAAAACCAGAAATTCCCTTTGTTTTTGGGGAAAAAGACAGAAATTCCACTAATTTAGAGGCAAAAAAAGCAAAAATTCTTCTTATTTTGGAGCAAAAATGAAGAAATTTCCCTTTTTTATGGGAAAAGGGTATGCATTCTTCTTATTTTGGGGCAAAAAGGCAGAAATTTCCCGTATTTTGCAGCAAAATTTCAGAAATTCCTCTAATTGTGGAACAAAAAGGCAGAAATTCCCTATATGTTGAAGCATAAAGACAGAAATTCTCCTTATTTTAGGGCAAAACTCAGAAATTCCAATTATTTTGCGGCAAAATTCCAGAAATTTCCCTTATTTTGGGGCAAAATTGCAGAAATTCCTCTTATTTAAGGAAAAAAAAGCAGAAATTTTCTTATTTTGGGGCAAAAAGGCAGAATTTTCATTTATTTTGGTACAAAATTGCAGAAATTTTTTTTATTTTGGGCAAAAAGGCAGAAATTTCCCATATATTGGGGCATAATTGCAGAAATTTCACTTATTTTGGGGCAAAATTGCATAAATTTCACTTATTTCAGTGAAAAAAGGCAGAAATTTTCCTTATTTTGGGGCAAAAAGGCAGAAATTCCTAATATTTTGTGGCAAAAATGCAGAAATTCCCCTTATTTTGAGGTAAAAAGGCTGAAATTCCCCTTATTTGGGGGCAAAAAGGCAGAAATTTCCCTTCTCTTGGGGCAAAATTGCAGAAATTTCATTATTTCAGGGTAATAAGTCAGAAATTTTTCTTATTTTGGGCAAAAAAAGACAGAAATTCCCTTTCATTTGGGGGAAAAATACATAAATTCCACTTATTTAGAGGCAAAAAAGAAGAAATTACCCTTATTTTGGGGCAAAATTGCAGAAATTTCACTTATTTCAGGGTAATAAGTCAGAAATTTTCCTTATTTTGGGGCAAAAAAACAGAAATTACCTTTGTTTTGCGGGGAAAAGACAGAAATTCCACTTATTTAGAGGCAAAAATGCAGAAATTCCTCTTATTTTGGAGCAAAATTACAGAAATTTCCCTTTTTTATGGCAAAAAGGTATGCATTCTTCTTATTTTCGGGCAAAAAGGCAGAAATTCCATGTATTTTGGAGCAAAATTGCTGAAATTCCTCTAATTGTGGGGCAAAAAGGCAGAAATTCCCTATATGTTGGGGCAAAAAGACAGAAATTCTACTTATTTTGGGTCAAAACTCAGAAATTCCACTTATTTTAGGGCAAAATTCCAAAAATTTCACTTATTTTGAGGCAAAATTGCAGAAATTTCACTTATTTTGGGGCAAAATTGCAGAAATTTCACTTATTTCAGAAAAAAAAAGCAGAAATTTTTATATTTGGAAGCACAAAGGCAGAAATTTCTTTTATTTTGGTACAAAATTGCAGAAATTTTTCTTATTTTGGGGCAAAAAGCAGAAATTTCCCTTATTTTGGGGCAAAAATGCAGAAATTCCTCTTTTTTTGAGGTAAAAAGTATGAAATTCCCCTTATTTGGGGGCAAAAAGGCAGACATTTCCCTTATTTAGGGGCAAAATTGAAGAAATTTCACTTATTTCAGTGAAAAAAGGCAGAAATTTTCCTTATTTTGGGGCAAAAAGGCAGAAATTCCTAATATTTTGTGGCAAAAATGCAGAAATTCCCGTTATTTTGAGGTAAAAAGGCTGAAATTCACCTTATTTGAGGGCAAAAAGCAGAAATTTCCCTTCTTTTGGGGCAAAATTGCATAAATTTCACTTATTTCAGTGAAAAAAGGCAGAAATTTTCCTTATTTTGGGGCAAAAAGGCAGAAATTCCTAATATTTTGTGGCAAAAATGCAGAAATTCCCGTTATTTTGAGGTAAAAAGGCTGAAATTCACCTTATTTGGGGGCAAAAAGAAGAAATTTCCCTTCTTTTGGGGCAAAATTGCAGAAATTTCACTTATTTCAGGGTAATAAGTCAGAAATTTTCCTTATTTTGGGCAATAAAAAAAAAAAAGAAATTCCCTTTGTTTTGGGGGATAAATACATAAATTCCACTTATTTAGAGGCAAAAAAACAGAAATTCCCCTTATTTTGGGGCAAAATGGCAGAAATTTCACTTACTTCATAGTAATAAGTCAGAAATTTTCTTTATTTTGAGGCAAAATAACAGAAATTACCTTTGTTTTGGGGGAAAAAGACAGAAATTCCACTTATTTAGAGGCAAAAAAGCAGAAATTCCCCTTATTTTGGAGCAAAAATGAAGAAATTTCTCTTTTTTATGGCAAAAAGTTATGCATTATTCTTATTTTCGGGCAAAAAAGCAGAAATTCCCCGTATTTTGGAGCAAAATTGCAGAAATTCTTCTAATTGTGGGGCAAAAAGGCAGAAATTCCCTATATGTTGGGGCAAAAAGACAGAAATTCTCCTTATTTTGGGTCAAAACTCATAAATTCCACTTATTTTGGGGCAAAATTCCAGAAATTTCACTTATTTTGGGGCAAAATTGCAGAAATTTCACTTATTTTGGGGCAAAATTGCAGAAATTTCACTTATTTCAGAAAACAAGGCAGAAATTTTTATATTTGGAAGCAAAAAGGCAGAAATTTCTTTTATTTTGGTACAAAATTGCAGAAATTTTTTTTATTTTGGGGCAAAATGGCAGAAATTTCCCATATTTTGGGGCAAAAATGCAGAAATTCCCCTTTTTTGAGGTAAAATAGATGAAATTCCCCTTATTTGGGGGCAAAAAGGCAGACATTTCCCTTATTTTGGGGCAAAATTGCAAAAATTTCACTTATTTCAGGGTAATAAGTCAGAAATTTTTTTTATTTTGGGGCAAAAAAGGAGAAATTCCTAATCTTTTGTGGCAAAAATGCTGAAATTCCCCTTATTTTGAGGTAAAAAGGCTGAAATTCCCCTTATTAGGGGGCAAAAACGCAGAAATTTCCCTTATTTTGGGGCAAAATTGCAGAAATTTCACTTATTTTTGGGCAAAATTGCAGAAATTTCACTTATGGCAGGGAAAAAAGGCAGAAATTTTCCTTATTTTGGGGCAAAAAGGCAGAAATTTTTAATATTTTGTGGCAAAAATGCAGAAATTCCCTTTATTTTGAGGTAAAAGGGTGAAATTCCTCTTATTTGAGGGCAAAAAGGCAGAAATTTCCCTTATTTTGGGGCAAAATTGCAGAAATTTCACTTATTTCAGGGAAAAAATGCAGAATTTTTTCTTATTTTGGGGCAAAAAAGAAGAAATTCCTAATCTTTTGTGGCAAAAATGCAGAAATTCTCCTTATTTTGAGGTAAAAAGGCTGAAATTCCCCTTATTTGGGGGCAAAAATAAAGAAATTTCCCTTATTTTGGGGCAAATTGCAGAAATTTCACTTATGTCAGTGTAATAAGTCAGAATTTTTTTTTATTTAGGGGCAAAAAAACAGAAATTCCCTTTGTTTTTTGGGAAAAAGACAGAAATTCCACTAATTTAGAGGCAAAAAAAGCAAAAATTCCCCTTATTTTGGAGCAAAAATGAAGAAATTTCCCTTTTTTATGGCAAAAAATGTATGCATTTTTCTTATTTTGGGGCAAAAAGGCAGAAATTTCCCGTATTTTGGAGCAAAATTGCAGAAATTCCTCTAAACGTGGGGCAAAAAGGCAGAAATTCCCTATATGTTGAAGCATAAAGACAGAAATTCTCCTTATTTTGGGGCAAAACTCAGAAATTCCAATTATTTTGGAACAAAATTCCAGAAATTTCCCTTATTTTGGGGCAAAATTGCAGAAATTTCACTTATTTAAGGGAAAAAAAGCAGAAATTTTCTTATTTTGGGGCCTAAAGGCAGAAATTTCTTTTATTTTGGTACAAAATTGCTGAATTTTTTTTTATTTTGGGCAAAAAGGCAGAAATTTCCCATATTTTGAGGCAAAAATGTAGAAATTTCACTTATTTCAGGGAAAAAGGCAGAAATTTTCCTTATTTTGGGGCAAAAAATACAGAAATTCCCTTTGTTTTGGGGGAAAAAGACAGAAATTCCACTTATTTAAATGCAAAAAAGCAGAAATTCTCCTTATTTTGTAGCAAAAATGAAGAAATTTCACTTTTTTATGGCAAAAAGCTATGCATTCTTCTTATTTTCGGGCAAAAAGGCAGAAATTCCCTATATTTTGGAGCAAAATTGCAGAAATTCCCCTAAATGTGGGGCAATAAGGCAGAAATTCCCTATATGTTGGGGCAAAAAGAAAGAAATTCTCATTATTTTGGGGCAAAACTCAGAAATTCCACTTATTTTGGAGCAAAATTCCAGAAATTTAACTTATTTGGGGGCAAAATTGCAGAAATTTCTTTTATTTTGGGGTAAAATTGCAGAAATTTCACTTATTTCAAAAAAAGCAGAAATTTTCTTATTTTGGGGCAAAAAGGCAGAAATTTCTTTTATTTTGGTACAAAATTGCAGAATTTTTTTTTTATTTTGGAGACAAAAGGCAGAAATTTCCCATATTTTGGAGCATAATTTCAGAAATTTCACTTATTTTGGGGCAAAATTGCATAAATTTCACTTATTTCAGTGAAAAAAGGCAGAAATTTTCCTTATTTTGGGGCAAAAACGCAGAAATTCCTAATATTTTGTGGCAAAAATGCAGAAATTCCCCTTATTTTGAGGTAAAAAGGCTGAAATTCCCCTAATTTGGGGGCAAAAAGGCAGAAATTTCCCTTCTCTTGGGGCAAAATTGCAGAAATTTCACTTATTTCAGGGTAATAAGTCAGAAATTTTTCTTATTTTGGGCAAAAAAAAGACAGAAATTCCCTTTGTTTTGGGGGAAAAATACATAAATTCCACTTATTTAGAGGCAAAAAAGCAGAAATTCCCCTTATTTTGGGGCAAAATTGCAGAAATTTCACTTACTTCAGGGTAATAAGTCAGAAATTTTCCTTATTTTGGGGCAAAAAAACAGAAATTACCTTTGTTTTGGGGGGAAAAGACAGAAATTCCACTTATTTAGGGGCAAAAATGCAGAAATTCCCCTTATTTTGGAGCAAAATTACAGAAATTTCTCTTTTTTATGGCAAAAAGGTATGCATTCTTCTTATTTTTGGGCAAAAAGGCAGAACTTCCTCGTATTTTGGAGCAAAATTGCTGAAATTCCCCTAATTGTGGGGCAAAAAGGCAGAAATTCCCTATATGTTGGGGCAAAAAGACAGAAATTCTACTTATTTTGGGTCAAAACTCAGAAATTCCACTTATTTTGGGGCAAAATTCCAAAAATTTCACTTATTTTGGTGCAAAATTGCAGAAATTTCACTTATTTTGGGGCAAAATTGCAGAAATTTCACTTATTTCAGAAAAAAAGCAGAAATTTTTATATTTGGAAGCAAAAACGCAGAAATTTGTTTTATTTTGGTACAAAATTGCAGAAATTTTTTATATTTTGGGGCAAAAAGGCAGAAATTTCCCATATTTTGGGGCAAAAATGCAGAAATTCCCCTTTTTTTGAGGTTAAAAGGATAAAATTCCCCTTATTTGGCGGCAAAAAGGCAGACATTTCCCTTATTTTGGGGCAAAATTGAAGAAATTTCACTTATTTCAGTGAAAAAAGGCAGAAATTTTCCTTATTTTGGGGCAAAAAGGCAGAAATTCCTAATATTTTGTGGCAAAAATGCAGAAATTCCCGTTATTTTGAGGTAAAAAGGCTGAAATTCACCTTATTTGGGGGCAAAAAGCAGAAATTTCCCTTCTTTTGGGGCAAAATTGGAGAAATTTCACTTATTTCATGGTAATAAGTCAGAAATTTTCCTTATTTTGGGCAAAAAAAAAGAAATTCCCTTTGTTTTGGGGGAAAAATACATAAATTCCACTTATTTAGAGGCAAAAAAACAGAAATTCCCCTTATTTTGGGGTAAAATTGCAGAAATTTCACTTACCTCATGGTAATAAGTCAGAAATTTTCTTTATTTTGAGGCAAAATAACAGAAATTACCTTTGTTTTGGGGGAAAAATACAGAAATTCCACTTATTTAGAGGCAAAAAAGCAGAAATTCCCATTATTTTGGAGCAAAAATGAAGAAATTTCCCTTTTTTATGGCAAAAAGTTATGCATTCTTCTTATTTTCGGGCAAAAAAGCAGAAATTCCCCGTATTTTGGAGCAAAATTGCAGAAATTCTTCTAATTGTGGGGCAAAAAGGCAGAAATTCCCTATATGTTGGGGCAAAAAGACAGAAATTCTCCTTATTTTGGGTCAAAACTCAGGAATTCCACTTATTTTGGGGCAAAATTCCAGAAATTTCACTTATTTTGGGGCAAAATTGCAGAAATTTCACTTATTTTGGGGCAAAATTGCAGAAATTTCACTTATTTCAGAAAAAAAAGGCAGAAATTTTTATATTTGGAAGCAAAAAGGCAGAAAATACTTTTATTTTGGTACAAAATTGTATAAATTTTTCTTATTTTGGGGCAAAAAGGCAGAAATTTCCCATATTTTGGGGCAAAAATGCAGAAATTCCCCTTTTTTTGAGGTAAAAAAGATGAAATTTCCCTTATTTTGGGGCAAAAAGGCAGACATTTCCCTTATTTTGGGGCAAAATTGCAGAAATTTCACTTATTTCAGGGTAATAAGTCAGAAATTTTTCTTATTTTGGGGCAAAAAAGCAGAAATTCCTAATCTTTTGTGGCAAAAATGCTGAAATTCCCCTAATTAAGAGGTAAAAAGGCAGAAATTCCCCTTATAGGGGGCAAAAATGCAGAAATTTCCCTTATTTTGGGGAAAAATTGCAGAAATTTCACTTATATTTGGGCAAAATTGCAGAAATTTCACTTATGGCAGGGAAAAAATGCAGAAATTTTCCTTATTTTGGGGCAAAAAGGCAGAAATTTTTAATATATTGTGGAAAAAATGCAGAAATTCCCTTTATTTTGAGGTTAAAGGGTGAAATTCCTCTTATTTGAGTGCAAAACGGGAGAAATTTCCCTTATTTTGGGGCAAAATTGCAGAAATTTCACTTATTTCAGGGAAAAAAGGCAGAAATTTTTTTTATTTTGGGGCAAAAAGCAGCAATTCCTAATCTTTTGTGGCAAAAATGCAGAAATTCTCCTTATTTTGAGGTAAAAAGGCTGAAATTCCCCTTATTTGGGGGCAAAAATAAAGAAATTTCCCTTATTTTGGGGCAAATTGCAGAAATTTCACTTATGTCAGTGTAATAAGTCAGAAATTTTTTTTATTTAGGGGCAAAAAACCAGAAATTCCCTTTGTTTTTGGGGAAAAAGACAGAAATTCCACTAATTTAGAGGCAAAAAAAGCAAAAATTCTTCTTATTTTGGAGCAAAAATGAAGAAATTTCCCTTTTTTATGGGAAAAGGGTATGCATTCTTCTTATTTTGGGGCAAAAAGGCAGAAATTTCCCGTATTTTGCAGCAAAATTTCAGAAATTCCTCTAATTGTGGGGCAAAAAGGCAGAAATTCCCTATATGTTGAAGCATAAAGACAGAAATTCTCCTTATTTTAGGGCAAAACTCAGAAATTCCAATTATTTTGCGGCAAAATTCCAGAAATTTCCCTTATTTTGGGGCAAAATTGCAGAAATTCCTCTTATTTAAGGAAAAAAAAGCAGAAATTTTCTTATTTTGGGGCAAAAAGGCAGAATTTTCATTTATTTTGGTACAAAATTGCAGAAATTTTTTTTATTTTGGGCAAAAAGGCAGAAATTTCCCATATATTGGGGCATAATTGCAGAAATTTCACTTATTTTGGGGCAAAATTGCATAAATTTCACTTATTTCAGTGAAAAAAGGCAGAAATTTTCCTTATTTTGGGGCAAAAAGGCAGAAATTCCTAATATTTTGTGGCAAAAATGCAGAAATTCCCCTTATTTTGAGGTAAAAAGGCTGAAATTCCCCTTATTTGGGGGCAAAAAGGCAGAAATTTCCCTTCTCTTGGGGCAAAATTGCAGAAATTTCATTATTTCAGGGTAATAAGTCAGAAATTTTTCTTATTTTGGGCAAAAAAAGACAGAAATTCCCTTTCATTTGGGGGAAAAATACATAAATTCCACTTATTTAGAGGCAAAAAAGAAGAAATTACCCTTATTTTGGGGCAAAATTGCAGAAATTTCACTTATTTCAGGGTAATAAGTCAGAAATTTTCCTTATTTTGGGGCAAAAAAACAGAAATTACCTTTGTTTTGCGGGGAAAAGACAGAAATTCCACTTATTTAGAGGCAAAAATGCAGAAATTCCTCTTATTTTGGAGCAAAATTACAGAAATTTCCCTTTTTTATGGCAAAAAGGTATGCATTCTTCTTATTTTCGGGCAAAAAGGCAGAAATTCCATGTATTTTGGAGCAAAATTGCTGAAATTCCTCTAATTGTGGGGCAAAAAGGCAGAAATTCCCTATATGTTGGGGCAAAAAGACAGAAATTCTACTTATTTTGGGTCAAAACTCAGAAATTCCACTTATTTTAGGGCAAAATTCCAAAAATTTCACTTATTTTGAGGCAAAATTGCAGAAATTTCACTTATTTTGGGGCAAAATTGCAGAAATTTCACTTATTTCAGAAAAAAAAAGCAGAAATTTTTATATTTGGAAGCACAAAGGCAGAAATTTCTTTTATTTTGGTACAAAATTGCAGAAATTTTTCTTATTTTGGGGCAAAAAGCAGAAATTTCCCTTATTTTGGGGCAAAAATGCAGAAATTCCTCTTTTTTTGAGGTAAAAAGTATGAAATTCCCCTTATTTGGGGGCAAAAAGGCAGACATTTCCCTTATTTAGGGGCAAAATTGAAGAAATTTCACTTATTTCAGTGAAAAAAGGCAGAAATTTTCCTTATTTTGGGGCAAAAAGGCAGAAATTCCTAATATTTTGTGGCAAAAATGCAGAAATTCCCGTTATTTTGAGGTAAAAAGGCTGAAATTCACCTTATTTGAGGGCAAAAAGCAGAAATTTCCCTTCTTTTGGGGCAAAATTGCAGAAATTTCACTTATTTCAGGGTAATAAGTCAGAAATTTTCCTTATTTTGGGCAAAAAAAGACAGAAATTCCCTTTGTTTTGGGGGAAAAATACATAAATTCCACTTATTTAGAGGCAAAAAAACAGAAATTCCCCTTATTTTGGGGCAAAATTACAGAAATTTCACTTATTTCATGGTAATAAGTCAGAAATTTTCTTTATTTTGAGGCAAAAAACAGAAATTACCTTTGTTTTGGGGGAAAAAGACAGAAATTCCAGTTATTTAGAGGCAAAAAAGCAGAAATTCCCCTTATTTTGGAGCAAAATTGCAGTAATTTCCCTTTTTTATTGCAAAAAGTTATGCATTCTTCTTATTTTCGGGCAAAAAAGCAGAAATTCCCCGTATTTTGGAGCAAAATTGCAGAAATTCTTCTAATTGTGGGGCAAAAAGGCAGAAATTCCCTATATGTTGGTGCAAAAAGACAGAAATTCTTCTTATTTTGGGTCAAAACTCAGAAATTTCACTTATTTTGGGGCAAAATTCCAAAAATTTCACTTATTTTGGGGCAAAATTGCAGAAATTTCACTTATTTTGGGGCAAAATTGCAGAAATTTCACTTATTTCAGAAAAAAAGGCAGAAATTTTTATATTTGGAAGCAAAAAGGCAGAAATTTCTTTTATTTTGGAACAAAATTGCAGAAATTTTTCTTATTTTGGGGCAAAAAGGCAGAAATTTCCCATATTTTAGGGAAAAATGCAGAAATTCCCCTTTTTTTGTGGTAAAAAGGATGAAATTCCCCTTATTTGGGGGCAAAAAGGCAGACATTTCCCTTATTTTGGGGCAAAATTGCAGAAATTCCACTTATTTCAGGGTAATAAGTCAGAAATTTTTCTTATTTTGGGGCAAAAAAGCAGAAATTCCTAATCTTTTGTGGCAAAAATGCTGAAATTCCCTTTATTTTGAGGTAAAAAGTCTGAAATTCCCCTTATTAGGGGGCAAAAATGCAGAAATTTCCCTTATTTTGGGGAAAAATTGCAGAAATTTCACTTATTTTTGGGCAAAATTGCAGAAATTTCACTTATGGCAGGGAAAAAATGCAGAAATTTTCCTTATTTTGGGGCAAAAAGGCAGAAATTTTTAATATTTTGTGGCAAAAATGCAGAAATTCCCTTTATTTTGAGGTAAAAGGGTGAAATTCCTCTTATTTGAGTGCAAAAAGGCAGAAATTTCCCTTATTTTGGGGCAAAATTGCAGAAATTTCACTTATTTCAGGGAAAAAAGGCAGAAATTTTTCTTATTTTGGGGCAAAAAAGCAGGAAATTCCTAATCTTTTGTGGCAAAAATGCAGAAATTGTTTTTATTTTGAGGTAAAAAGGCTGAAATTCCCCTTATTTGGTGACAAAAATAAATAAATTTCTCTTATTTTGGGGCAAATTGCAGAAATTTCACTTATGTCAGTGTAATAAGTCAGAATTTTTTTTTATTTAGGGGCAAAAAAACAGAAATTCCCTTTGTTTTGGGGGAAAAAGACAGAAATTCCACTAATTTAGAGGCAAAAAAAGCAAAAATTCTCCTTATTTTGGAGCAAAAATGAAGAAATTTCCCTTTTTTATGGCAAAAAGTTATGCATTCTTCTTATTTTGGGGCAAAAAGGCAGAAATTTCCCGTATTTTGGAGCAAAATTGCAGAAATTCCTCTAATCGTGGGGCAAAAAGGCAGAAATTCCCTATATGTTAAAGCATAAAGACAGAAATTCTCCTTATTTTGGGGCAAAACTCAGAAATTCCAATTATTTTGCGGCAAAATTCCAGAAATTTCCCTTATTTTGGGGCAAAATTGCAGAAATTTAACTTATTAAAGGGAAAAAAAGAAGAAATTTTCTTATTTTGGGGCAAAAAGGCAGAATTTTCTTTTATTTTGGTACAAAATTGCAGAATTTTTTTTATTTTGGGCAAAAAGGCAGAAATTTCCCATATTTTGAGGCAAAAATGCAGAAATTTCACTTATTTCAGGGAAAAAAGGCAGAAATTTTCCTTATTTTGGGGCAAAAAATACAGCAATTCCCTTTGTTTTGGGGAAAAAGACAGAAATTCCACTTATTTAAATGCAAAAAAGCAGAAATTCCCCTTATTTTGGAGCAAAAATGAAGAAATTTCGCTTTTTTATGGCAAAAAGCTTTGCATTCTCCTTATTTTCGGGCAAAAAGGCAGAAATTCCCCATATTTTGGAACAAAATTGCAGAAATTCCCCTAAATGTGGGGCAAAAAGGCAGAAATTCCCTATATGTTGGGGCAAAAAGAAAGAAATTCTCATTATTTTGGGGCAAAACTCAGAAATTCCACTTATTTTGGAGCAAAATTCCAGAAATTTAACTTATTTGGGGGCAAAATTGCAGAAATTTCATTTATTTTGGGGCAAAATTGCAGAAATTTCACTTATTTCAAAAAAAAAGCAGAAATTTTCTTATTTTGGGGCAAAAAGGCAGAAATTTCTTTTATTTTGGTACAAAATTGCAGAAATTTTTCTTATTTTGGAGAAAAAAGGCAGAAATTTCCCATATTTTGGGGCATAATTGCAGAAATTTCACTTATTTTGGGGCAAAATTGCATAAATTTCACTTATTTCAGTGAAAAAAAACAGAAATTTTCCTTATTTTGGGGCAAAAACGCAGAAATTCCTAACATTTTGTGGCAAAAATGCAGAAATTCCCCTTATTTTGAGGTAAAAAGGCTGAAATTCACCTTATTTGGGGGCAAAAAAGCAGAAATTTCCCTTCTCTTGGGGTAAAATTGCAGAAATTTCACTTATTTCAGCGTAATAAGTCAGAAATTTTTTCTATTTTGAGCAAAAAAAGACAGAAATTCCCTTTGTTTTGGGGGAAAAATACATAAATTCCACTTATTTAGAGGCAAAAAAGCAGAAATTCCCCTTATTTTGGGACAAAATTGCAGAAATTTCACTTACTTCAGGTTAATAAGTCAGAAATTTTAATTATTTTGGGGCAAAAAAACAGAAATTACCTTTTTTTTGGGGGGAAAAGACAGAAACTCCACGTATTTAGAGGCAAAAATGCAGAAATTCCCCTTATATTGGAGCAAAATTACAGAAATTTCTCTTTTTTATGGCAAAAAGGTATGCATTCTTCTTATTTTCGGGCAAAAATGCAGAAATTCCCCGTATTTTGGAGCAAAATTGCAGAAATTAACTAAATTGTGGGGCAAAAATGCAGAAATTCCCTATATGTTGGGGCAAAAAGACAGAAATTCTCATTATTTTGGGGCAAAACTCAGAAATTCCACTCATTTTGGAGCAAAATTTCAGAAATTTCCCTTATTTTGGGGCAAAATTCCAGAAATTTAACTTATTTGGGGGCAAAATTGCAGAAATTTCACTTATTTTGGGGCAAAATTGCAGAAATTTCACTTATTTTGGGGCAAAATTGCAGAAATTTCACTTATTTCAGAAAAAAAAGCAGAAATTTTTATATTTGGAAGCAAAAAGGCAGAAATATCTTTTATTTTGGTACAAAATTGCAGAAATTTTTTCATATTTTGGGGCAAAAAGGCAGAAATTTCCCATATTTTGGGGCAAAAATGCAAAATTCCCCTTTTTTGAGGTAAAAAGGATGAAATTCCCCTTATTTGGGGGCAAAAAGGCAGACATTTCCCTTATTTTGGGGCAAAATTGAAGAAATTTCACTTATTTCAGGAAAAAAAGGCAGAAATTTTCCTTTTTTGGGGCAAAAATGCAGAAATTCCTAATCTTTTGTGGCAAAAATGCAGAAATTCCTTTTATTTTGAGGTAAAAAGGCTGAAATTCCCCTTATTTGGGGGCAAAAATGCAGAAATTTCCATTATTTTGGGGCAAAATTGCAGAAATTTCACTTATGTCAGTGTAATAAGTCAGAAATTTTTTTTATTTAGGGGCAAAAAAGACAGAAATTCCCTTTTTTGGGGGGGAAAAAGACAGAAAATCCACTAATTTAGAGGCAAAAAAAGCAGAAATTCCCCTTATTTTGGAGCAAAAATGAAGAAATTTCCATTTTAATGGCAAAAAGGTATGCATTCTTCTTATTTTCGGGCAAAAAAGAAGATATTTCTGTATTTTGGAGCAAAATTGCAGAAATTCTTCTAATTGTGGGGCAAAAATGCCGAAATTCCCTATATGTTGGGGCATAAAGACAGAAATTCTCCTTATTTTGGGGCAAAACTCAGAAATTCTAATTATTTTGCGGCAAAATTCCAAAAATTTTTCTTATTTTGGGGCAAAATTGCAGAAATTTCACTTATTTTGGGAAAAATTGCAGAAATTTCACTTATTTAAAAGAAAAAAGCAGAAATTTTCTTATTTTGGGGCAAAAAGGCAGAAATTTCTTTTATTTTGGTACAAAATTGCAGAAATTTTTTTTATTTTGGAGCAAAAAGGCAGATATTTCCCATATTTTGGGGCAAAAATGGAAAAATTCCTCTTATTTTGAGGAAAAAGGCTGAAATTCCCCTTAATTGGTGGCAATAAGGCAGAAATTTCCTTATTTGGGGGCAAAATTGCAAAAATTTAACTTATTTCAGGGTAATAAGTCAGAAATATTTTTTATTTTGGGGCAAAAAGAGAGAAATTCCCTTTGTTTTTGAGAAAAAAAAGACAGAAATTCCACTTTTTTAGAGGCAAAAAAGCAGAAATTCCTTTTATTTTGGAGCAAAAATGAAGAAATTTTTCTTTTTTGGGACAAAAGGTATACAATCCCTTTATTTTCAGGCTAAAAAGCAGAAATTCCCTGTATTTTGGAGCAAAATTGCAGAAATTCCCCTAATTGTGGGGCAAAAAGGCAGAAATTCCCTATATGTTAGGGCAAAAAACAGAAATTCTACTTATTGTGGGGTAACACTCAGAAATTCCACTTATTTTGGGGCAAAATTCCAGAAATTTCCCTTATTTTGGGGCAAAATCGCAGAAATTTCACTATTTTGGGGCAAAATTGCAGAAATTTAACTTATTTCAGGGAAAAAAGGCAGAAATTTTCCTTATTTTGGGGCAAAAAGGCAGAAATTCCTAATATTTTGTGGCAAAAATGCAGAAATTCCCCTTATTTTGAGGTAAAAAGGCTGAAATTCACCTTATTTGGGGGCTAAAAGGCAGAAATTTCCCTTCTTTTTAGGCAAAATTGCAGAAATTTCACTTATTTCAGGGTAATAAGTCAGAAATTTTTTTTATTTTGTGCAAAAAAAGACAGAAATTCCTTTTGTTTTGGGGTAAAAATACATAAATTCCACTTATTTAGAGGTAAAAAAGCAGAAATTCCCCTTATTTTGGGGCAAAATTGCAGAAATTTCACTTACTTCAGGGTAATAAGTCAGAAATTTTCCTTATTTTGGGGCAAAAAACCAGAAATTACCTTTGTTTTGGGGGAAAAAGACAGAAATTCCACTTATTTAGAGGCAAAAAAGCAGAAATTCCCCTTATTTTGGAGCAAAATTACAGAAATTTCCCTTTTTTATGGCAAAAAGTTATGCATTCTTCTTATTTTCGGGCAAAAAGCAGAAATTCCCCGTATTTTGGTGCAAAATTGCTGAAATTCCCCTAATTGTGGGGCGAAAAGGCAGAAATACCCTATATGTTTGGGCAAAAAGACAGAAATTCTACTTATTTTTGGGTCAAAACTCAGAAATTCCACTTATTTTGGGGCAAAATTCCAGAAATTTCACTTATTTTGGGGCAAAATTGCAGAAATTTCACTTATTTCAGAAAAAAAAGCAGAAATTTTTATATTTGGAAGCAAAAAGACAGAAATTTCTTTTATTTTGGTACAAAATTGCAGAAATTTTTCTTATTTCGGGGCAAAAAGGCAGAAATTTCCCATATTTTGGGGCAAAAATGCAGAAATTTCCCTTTTTTTG